>NC_088331.1:10362500-10655000 GCF_036884655.1 Musa acuminata AAA Group | reverse complement strand
GTGCGGCCTACGAGGAGAACGGGGGCAAGCCGGAGTCCAACCCGTTCGGCACCCGTGCGATCCGTCTGTATCTCCGGGAGGTCCGCGAGGTTCAGTCCAAGGCACGTGGCATCAGCTACGAGAAGAAGAAACGCAAGAAGCCACAACAAAACCAGCACCACCCTCCTCCACCGCCGGCGGCAGCCTGATCTTAGCCAAAACTTTCATGCTCAGCATATCATGCCTTGTGTTCTTGTATAAGCTTACATCTTCTATTAGGTTATCGTTATCATTAGCTTATGTGCTCTCTTCCCGTGTGCTGATTGAACATAAGAACATGTAGACTTACAGTGACAATGAGATGTCGGTTTTCTCTTACATGGCTGCTTCATTAGAAGCCTTGGCACGTACAGTTGCATATGCATCAGCGGAGGAAGAGGGGGGAAGAATGTAAGTACAGAGAACGCGCGTGGAGATGAAAGCTAATAGGTGGCCGGAGAGAGGACCGCTAGATATTGGGAGAGGCATCTACGAGTGGCAGGTAACGAAGCAAAAGGTATATGTGCTCACTATTGTCGCTTTGACTTGGGAGTTCACTACTCCATTGTACTTAGATTCTTATTATGGCAAAGCTGGGATGCATCAGCTTCAGCCATTGGCTAGTCATTCAGATCCAACCTTCCTTTTTCCGGTATCAGAAGGCTTCAAGTTTCATGTTTCAGCACCCATGGATTGTGCTCAGTGCTGCAATTGTGCATTCATTTATTTCAATCATTATTATTATTTTGTTTAAGGATAAGTGATGAAGATTAAATTAGAACTCATAATATTACGATAATCTGTCAAATTATTTATTTACCAACTAAACTAATCGGCACCTTCACTTTAATTCCACATTGTCAGTGTATGCTTCGAGTTCCTTCTTGCATGCATGCAGGGATAGAAATGGCGGTAGCATATTTCCATTTCTAAGGTTTCTTTATGATTCTTCGACACTTCGACTTTGTTTTGTTTTGTTTTTTTAACCATTATTTTGCTATAAACCCTATTAGGAAAAATATGAGAGCGTGAATTCACATTTGTGGAGTGATTGAGATGATGACAAATAATATATTTAGAGGAAGAAGCATATAGTTCTTCATTTTCTACTAATCTGGCCGACAACACAAGACTGTGGTCAAGCAACATTTTAGTTAGAGAATTATGAGCAACATAGTGAAATAGATGTTTGTTTGAGATCATTCCTCTGTATGTCAGATTACTCACTTCTTTCAGCATACTTGGATTTATGATCTTGCAATTCTTTCTTGCTGCTTGAGAGGGAGCAGATTTGTATTGATACTTTGATGACTGTCTAAGGAACATAAATCTTTCTCCCTGACAACAATGCTTCAAGAAAAACCAGTTTTTATTTAGGGATTGACTGTTATAAGTTCCCCTTGGAATTCCTTGCCCATCAAACAAGAACAAGCAACTCTATCTTCACAGTCCATTCCTGAGTTGTCTGCTTAAGAAATCCATGCTTCAAGATGTAGATGCTGAGAATACAGATATACACAGAATCACTACTGAATGCACTGATCTAGTTATTGTCTTCCGATTGGTGCTTATGCTCATCTGCAAGTGAACCTGTTTCTTCATGTCATGCTGTCACCCTCACTATCTATCTTACAGATTCTCAAGTATTGTGGAATATCTATCACCTTGTGCATATGATTTCCTTTTCAGAAAACAGACTGGGGGGTATAAATGATAAGCATTTATCATTTACAGGCATAAATGAGGTGCTTAAATCATATATATGGAACAGTAGTTCTAGTTTTGTTTTCTTTTCTGTATTCAAGGGAAAAGTTTGTGGTTCTTAGATGTTCTATCATCTACAAGAAAATAATTAGATGATCTTGCTTGTTCATTACTACAAATGTAAGCATAATTGAATATGAAGGGAGCCTCTAAGATATTGATAATAATAATTGCCAAGCAAGCATATCATCTAAGTGGTTTTGTAATTTAAAGCAGAAATAAAATAAGGGCTTCACAACTTTGAATTGGTTCCATTTTGGAAGAGGTTCATGTGTTGGAATGAGAGACAAATTAAAATATAGAGAAAGGATATATATATATATATATATATATATATATATATATATATATATATATATATATATATATATATATATATATATATATATATATATATATATATATATATATATATATATATAAGGTTGGAAGCAGCTCTTAAATATGGTACAGCTATATTTACCAAGAATTTGTTGCATGAAAATTGACACAAACATATCAAAGAATAGCTTATGTTAAGAAACTATAAAGGACTTTGACCATTAAATAAGTTATAAAGAAAAATCATCACCAACAGGAAGAAAAAAAAAGTCCACATTTTATAACCCTAAGATTGCAGTAAGATTACACTAATCTGGAGTTCATCATGTTGATGAAATGGAATTTGTCCAACTAGTAGCTTGAATACCTAAAACCCAATATCCAATACTTGCGTTAGTCAAAAGTTTTGCTGGAGTGTAATGCTAGTATACTCAACTGGTCATGAACTCTGGATTGAGTGTCATTAAATGAAGCAGAAGATTCAAACAAAAAATGATGAGTTGAAGAAAGAACTGCGGTGATCTAAGTTCAAATTTTTCTCAATGAAGTTTGGAGGCAGAATATATCTATTATAGTGTACATTGGATAGAATTATATTCATATATAGAACTTTTGATTTCAATCTCATTATGATAGATTGTATTTGTAACATCTGATTTAGTACCACATGGAAGGTAAAGATTTTTATTGATTATGATCCAATAAATATACTATTATTAGTTTAGGCATTTAAGTATTTTGATTCAATGATTTAATCTTAATAAATTAATGAGTCGGTTAATCATAACAAATAGTAGCATGATCTACTTTATTATTCTTAGCGGGTATGTTAGCTAGCTTTAGCTGGTAAAGACTTGAACAGTTTATCCCAAGGTTCTAAACTGTAATTGTTTACACCAATTATATATATATATATATATATATATAATATTTATTTATATTAGTGTGGTATTACTATTTATATTTTGAACTATTCCTATTTATTGAGACATTGAGTTTGGTAGGGAACTCTTATAACCAATGAGATTGATTTGTCGGTCGGTCAGAGAAGAAAGAAAGAAAGAAGAAAGAAAGGAAGACATTAGCACATGCTTTCTCTTTCACTTTTCTTCTTTTAATTGGTTGATTGGGATATCGATTGAAAGCTGAGGTAGCTTATTTCAAAGCAAGGATGCAACATGTTCATCAATATTTGGACATCAGTGATTGGGAGTTCCAATTCTTGACATGTAAATCGCTTTCAGGAACCTAACTTGCAAATCTAGATGAAGCCTAATATCTAACTTCAAGGAAGACATCAAAGCATGCATCGATAGGAATTTGTCGTCGGTACATAGGTAGCCAGCCTAAAGTATTATTGACATGTAAATGACTCTTTGAACTTAACTTGGAATAATCCTGATGAAGACCTAATATCATCTATGGTCATGGAGGTTTAAGATACATGCCATTGCATGCATTAAGAAGAATAAATCCAGTACTAAAAAGTTTTGTTTGAGTTCATATGTGCATTTTATCTTTTCTTTCTTTGATCCCACTTACCGGGATGGATGTGTGTTTCCTCCGAGGAATGCAGCAAGGGGGGGGGGGTGTGCAGTCAAATGGTATGGGAGTTTTATGTTCATGTGATCTGACGCGACGTGCCAGCATGGGACCCACCGAATCGTGCCTCCCCACGAGGGCTTGCCGCCCTCGGTGTCTGCGCCACCCGCACGTCGGCTAAGGAGTGGCCCCTGCCGCAATGTACGGGACGGACAGCGTCGCCGACGTCTAATCATCGCCAGTGCGCTCGTGTTCGCCGGCGTACAGCTCGCTTAAAGCCAAGCGATGGTGGCGAGACCTACGAGACGTATTCCTCTTTTTCCCTCCCTCTCTCTCTCTCTCTCTCTCATACACCATGGTTGGTGCGAGAGACGGAAGCAGGAATGGCCACTTTACTGGGAAAACAACACTCTTCGCTGCATGAACTGACATCCATGCGTTCCTTGCCTTGGGAATAAAACACAATCACAACAAAGAGATAGAATAGATAAATTGTTAGTTCAAATCTCCATTGACTATAAGTATTACAATAGTTTTATATGAAAATTTGACATTCAAAAAATAAATGATGATTTTTTTTTTTTCATTGACCCTTCAATTTAGTTAGTTACACATGTTTGAAATTTATGTAAATTTCTCAAAAAAAATTATAAGTAAAAAAATAAGATATTATAATATTTTAGTTTAGCAACCACAGATTATTATCAATAAGATTACATTGACTTTGCTAGCAAGAAAAATTCGTTGTAAGATAGATAAAATTTAATGTCGAGCTTGATAATTATTCTATAAGAAAAATGGATTATGTGCGGTCCATCGTGTTGTTCAATCGAATGCAACCATATAACCATTCTACATAACACAAACGCAAGGGCAAACAAAAATTCATGAAGCAGAACAAAAAGCAACAAAATCTTTGAGTGTAACAGTACTATTTCATGACAATTAATCGGGCATCTAGTTCAACAATAAAGAAAAAGGAATCCGTAGCTTTCTCAAGAATATTGCTTAAGAGGCTCCACTTCGAAGGGCTTGACCTTTCTTGGGCTTGCTGGGAGCAATTTGGGTCTCCGGCTGCAAATTAAACAAGTTTTAGAAGCTAAGCTACACGAGAACATATCAAATGAACCAATATTCGTGGAATCAATGACCTATACAAATGTACGGCTAGATGTTCTCAACAACATATATAACGAATGACCTACCAAACTAAACTTATGAACCAACAATATTCGTGGAATCAATCACTGACCACTTGCTTTCATGCAGGAAAGCAGAATTCTCAGAAATATAAAAATGTTAATGAACAATGCTAAGATACATTTCACATGAAAACTACATGAACAGACATAATATAATGTAATCAGAATTCAACGAAGTTCCATTATTACAAGTAAAATGAAGTTTGTAATCACTCACCTCCTTCTTGACTGACTCTTCCTTCTCTGACAGAATCAATTCAATATGGCATGGGGAGGACATGTAAGCTGTCAAGATACATGACTAGTAAGTTTCAATTAAAAAGACTAATAAAGTTTTTTTTTTGTTGCTCGACAGTGAGCTTACGGTTGATTCGTCCATGAGCGCGATAGGTTCTACGTCTCTGCTTTGGAGCTTGGTTCACCTGGATGTGTGATATGTAGAGAGCATCAACATCCAGCCCTTTCACCTGAAAATGAGGAAGCCAAAACCATTAGCACAAATGCAATAGCAGTAACGCTATGACATTGTTTATACATAAATATACCTCAGCATTACTTTCTGCATTCTTAAGCAGATCCAAAATGAAACCAGCTGATTTCGCAGGCCAACGTCCCTGCCCATTTGGGTGACGGCTCTTGGCTTGAGCTGTACGCCCAACACCTCCACAGAACCTTCGAAAAGGAATTGCCTGCTTGTGAGCAATTACATCTTCAAGATATCTTTTGGCCTTTGATAATGGTAGCTTTCTAAGGGCATGGGCAGTCTCGCGTGTATTCTGTTATTAAATAACACAGTCAAATAATGGCATATGCTCTGCCAAAGAGGAAGAAATATCTGGAAGACTAAATTACACATTAATTACATGGCATCATGATGTCAATGCATAGTTGCTTGTTAATCATTACTAACCATGACTACTACAAACAAAAGTCAATTAGACATTGGTAAGTGCTTGAAAAGTCCTTTACCAGATGTACATGATGTCCATATATGTCATACAACCTAATTGGTAAAATGTATAACAGTGTGCTCATGAACCCCAAACTGCAGTGTGCTTATTCGACTAAACAATCATGTAGAATTTTGATGACAAATCAAAAAAATTTATAACTAAAAAGAGTTTTTTTTCAAAAGAGAACAAATCAACATCCAAAACATATCCTTGGCTGAAGCAGTTAGAAATTTTTCCAACAGTGGGACTTGGCTGAAGCAGCAAAGTTGCTCAATTATTCCATGGGTAAGATGATCTAAAATCAACCAAAAAACACACCGTGAATCCAGAGGTGATCCATAAGGACCCTCCAGACACTGAAATGGGCACCGCCTCATGCTTTATAGTCAAATGTTCCATTGTTTACTGAACCTTCTGTTATAAAAAAAAAGTACACAGAGGCTCACCCAATAACAATGGATGTAATTTCCCTAAAGTCTACGAGAGGCATGTTTACGAGCAAAACATGCCCCTGCTTTTATTTAGGTAATGAAAACCACTCAAACATCAAATTCTGGTGACTAAATCATACATGCTTAGACTTCACAACACAACAAACAGCAGGACAAAAGAAAACCTAAAGAATGATGATTGACTGGCTAAAAATATTAATATATTATAAAATTAACTTGTCGAAAGACATAAGCCATGCTGCTTCAGCACACTTATAGCTATGTTCGTTGATGAGGTGTACTTGTATGTAAGCATAAAACATCACTCCAACTAAGAAAAAAAGATGATGGAAATTACATTGTATAATAGAAACTCAGAACTGATGACAAACATTTCTCTCACTATTCCAATCTTGATCTTTAAAAAAATACTGGGGGCATGTAACAAGCTTGACAACATACAAAATGAAACACAAGACAGGCTTTCCTAGCATGTGTGATACCATCCTATCGACATCTAAATCAGAGCAGCAACCTAAATAAGGTTGCTGACAGCTGTTGTAAGTTTCTCTATCATGCTTCTAACCAAGATCTTGCATCCACAACATACTACAAGAAATAATAAATAATAAACAAAATGAATAAAAGTCAATATTCCATTGTTCACCGAACATTACATCATGAAATAAATCTTCAATGTTACACCCATTAACAACGAGCATGTTATTTCTAAAGTTCACGAGAAGTCCACTTATAATAAAACAGGCCCCTGCTTTTTCTACAAGGAGGAAATTTCACCTCAACATGAAACAACATCTTTTGTGTCTATTCATAACTTCTATTTCACCAAGTGTTATAGGAGTAGAAAGGAGGATACAGTTTTAATGAAAAAATAAGGTTTGCGTAATAAAAAAAAATCCTTCATATCTAAAGTTCACATTGAATGGAGCTCAATTTCAAAGAAGCACCATGGGATACAAAGCTGAATAATCTTCTCACCAGCCATTTGGCAATTGGACAATTAGGTAGAAGAGAGGATAAAAAGGTGTAAATAAGAAAAACAAGAAGGCTAAACAGAAGCATCTATTTCTTATAAAAAACACAGTAGACTAAAACATATTCAAGTCTCCGAAGATGCTATTTCCCAGGATGCAACTTTACCTCCTCCCTCCAGGCTCTTCATGGTTCAAGTATCATTATTAACAAACAGCTTTTCTTAGAGCATCAACTGTTGCTGGTGTGACTGAAAACATTCAAATTTTTATCCCCTAACCAAACGAAAGACATTCCTCAACAGGATTACTAACAAACACAAGATAATGATTTAAGAATTACTCTGCAGACCAATTACTAAAAACTGACATAATTTCTATTTTGTCGAACATCGAGTGAATCGGTTCGCTCAAATGGGCAAAACTTAATATTCCAGATCGAAAGATTGCTACAATTCACGATCTCCAACCCAGCAATCAACAATATTGACATCATCACAGCTAAGTGTAAACACCAAAATGATTGGTCCGCCTCCCACGCCTTCAAATGGTTTTCTCTGATATTACTAGCCTTCAAAGTTTCCCACAAAAAATACATTTTCGACGAATAAGAACCATCAAAATTCACAAACATACACCTCAAAAGTAAGCATGAAAAAATCAGTGCAGTGGGGGGTGAGAACCACGCACCTTGAAGTGAACCCTCAAGTCCTGGCCCATGGCCTTGGCAGCTGCAAATTCACAAACCAAAATCGTACATAAGCTCAAAAAGAGGCGAGAAAAATCCACCACATACATCATCTCGTCCAAAACCAATAACACTATGTCAGAGCACACATCAGGAAAAGAGGCAGACCTTTGGAAAGGAAATAATTCAAAACAAAGAGACAAAACTGGCACTCTCCAAATTGAACTCTAGATCTTAAGGCACTAAAGTAAAAAATAAAACGAGTCTTAACAGGGATCGATCGAATAGATAGGTATAGAGGACCTACACTTGGTAGGATTCGCGGGCTCTCTCGAATACTTCACCTGATCAAACCGAGAAAGAGAAGGAAACATCAGATTAGAACAACAAAATATTACCGAAAGAATCTCACAAACAAGAAGAAGGAGATACAACCCACCATGGCCGCTCGCAGGCAGACTCCTTCGAGATCTCCACCCACTGTCCGCTCCCCGCCTCTCTGCCGCAGGAAAGCGTTCGGGTGGTAACGAAGGGGTATTTATAGACGGCCGAAACCCTAACCCGAACTACTGAAACCCAAATGAATAAATCTCATCCGTTGGTTCATCGGATCTGAACCGGGCATGGACGCGCTTCGACCGGTTCAAATAAACCAAACCAAGCGAATTCAGCTCCCCGCGGGTTAAAAAATGTGAAATTAAAATTAAAGAGAATATAAAATGGAGGAATTTTGTTAAACATTTGTGCACATAAAGAAATCGAAACTAAAATACTTAAAGATATTTAATGTATCAAATCCACATAATTGATAGCTTCAAGGAACAGTCACACGTTGCATCAAACTCTTTCATGCAGTCAGCAACCAGCGAACCGAAGAAGAAACAGAGCAACCAAGCTCAAGTAGCCTTCGGAGGGTACTTGATAGCATTCTTGACCATCTTCTTGGTGGCTGCTTCACCGAGGTCGATGCCGCAGATATCGGACAGACGTATTAGGTACAGCAGCACGTCGGAAAGCTCCTCTCCGAGATGCTCCTTGTCCGACTCCTCCCAGTTCGGCAGGCCCTTCGCCACCTCGCCCCTCCACATGAATATTTCTGCTAGCTCGCCCACCTCCCCAACCTGTTCAAGAGAGGGTTGAGTTCACAACACTTGTGTTGACACTTGCAGTTCTTGTCAAGAAGTCAACCCACACATGAGTTCTTCAGAAAGTTACTGCGCTTCTTCTCGACTCTTAGGATTTGGTTCTCAGAAACTTTCTTGGCTTGCATTAGATTCCTGTTAATCTTTTTTATCAGGATGCTTTCTTGTGATTGCTGCTGCTAACGGAGCTGTTGATGGTGCCACCCGAGTCAGCATCATCATGAGGACCTTATGGCAGATGAATACATTGAGAGAAGCAGATGCACTTGTACCACTCAGCGTCCGTAGTAGGGTCAAGGATATCAGTAAAGGGGAATGGAGTGCAGACTTGGGCTTGACATCCATGTTAATGTGTCGCCCACTTGGAGAGCCAAAAACCAAAAGGTTCCTTGTGCCCGAAATGGTTTAGGTTTTGACTGCTTCCCATGCATGATGGATTGACACAAGATGAGTCCACTACTTTATGTCGTGACATGGACTGTTCTTCACAGGGAAGAAAAGGGCATCAGACAAGGAAGAGGACACATGAAGTTTGAGCCATATAATCTAACACTTTATTGTAGATCATAGGGCCATGAACTTATTCACAAAATTAGATTACAGGTTTTGGAAACTTTTGTGTTGTTCTTGGAGAAATCCATAGAGAATGAATGAGATGGAAGACCATGCAGTACTTTGGAGAGTTCTCTTTCTCAACTGGTTTCTGGCTGAATACACTATCCTTTTTATGTAAAGTTATCATATTTATCCAGAAGAGTCATCACTATTCTATTCTTCAAAGTGGACTATTTTACATGCATACTTCAAAAGTGTAAACTTCCCACACATTGCCATGAGGTTGAAGATCGAGTATGACGAGAATAAAGCCATAAACAAACCAAGAGAACAACCACACAAAAGGGGAACCTTTCAGGCAATGAGTAGTAACATTTTCATAAAACAACTGGAAGAATAGGGAGTCTAGAAAAACTTATTATATAAATTTGTATTGTGAAGGTAGAGTGATTTTTCCTTTCTGAAATGAGCAAATGAGGTATAGGGATGCAGAAGAAGTGTTACAAAAGACAAGCAAAAAGGATATTTTGTCTATTGAATGATTTATCATGTTGCTGCTCCAGGGCAAGAGAACTGAGAATAGTGCTCTTCTATGATTCCAATGGGCACAAGAAAAAGAAGAGAAGCCTCACAAACAGTGATGCCTAATGTACAGATAATTCTTCTTGGAAATTTTATTTTCTGGAAATTATATCATGCCAGATCTGATTTTTTGTTTTTTTTGTGTGGCAAGTTGGAAACTTAAATACCAGAAACAAAAGCCATGATTGACCATGGATTCATGTCAAACATTAACCATAATTTCAACCTTATATTAGAATCAGAAACATACTCTCAAATGTTATGCAAACAAAACACAGGCATACAGACATGCATGAGCAAGAGGAATGAGATGATACCATGGCAAGCAGCAGATTCCTTGGGCTGTGATACTGCTCCCAGTCCCTTTCCTTGGCAAACTCGTCGAGCTTCTTGGAAAGCCCTTTGAGGCTCACATCACTCACCTTTGCCTCCTCCTCTTCCTCCTCCATTGCTTCCTGCTTCTCCCCTTCAATAACTCTCTCACTTCTCTGAGGACACATGATGGGGGAGGAGATGGAAGAGGAGGGCCTTGATACTCTTACACAGTGGGAAAGCAGTAAACAAGCATATAAACAAATCAAAGGAACTCATCCATGTCTGGAAATAAATGGCAAGGATATGATGGATGGGGTGGTGTAAGTGGACAGGGGGTAGCAACCTGAATGCCTGAGAATCCACCACCACCGCCACCATGCAAAATGGCCAACTCTCATTTCCCAAAATGACATGGGAATGTCAGATGAATCCATGTATGATGAGAGAGAGAGAGAGAGAGAGAGAGAGAGATCAAAATGTGTGCTGGGAAATGAGGGAAGCTGCACAGGTTAATTACATCCAGTGTATCCGAAGCTAGTGTTGCCTTTTCTCGTTGTATTTGAGGCAGCCTTTAAGGTAATTACCATTACAATGATTGATGTCTCTGCATGTCATCGGCAAAATGCATGTACAGACATATGAAGATGTATAGATGGCTACAAAGGGATGAAATGTATTAGCCAAATTTGCATGATTCTTCATCAATGCCCTCTCTGTGTCACTGATATCCTGTCAGTAGATGCATGTTAACCACTGGTTGCTTTGGGAGGATGTCATCTCGAAACCATATATAGACACAGATGAACGTTACAATTTAAAATGTATTAGAATGTGTGTTAACAAAACTATATCTATACAAAGGTTGTTTAGGGAAAGATGAGAGGGAGCAGACTGGAGGAGCATTTGCTATTGGAAGTAGATGATAACATGTTGACAAGTTTCAAAAGAATTTATTGCAGAAAGAAAAAGTTTATAAAGATTTAAGAAAAGAGCATCCACTGAGGAAAAATTGACAGATACACGAGAGTAATCAGCAGAGTTTCAAAAGATTTTCACTATTTTTTTTTTATTTCAATTGTCTCATAGGAAGCAGCAGATATGTCAGTAGAGATCCTCTCACATTTGCTATGAGACACCAACATATTTTTGTTCATGAGAAATGAATAACAATGGCAGTTCGACTGAGGATTGTCATCGAACACCGTAAAAACCAAGTCACGATTACCGAATCTCCAGTCACAATAAACAATGCCCATCGTAACATGTGTGCAATAAGTTAGCAGAAAGAGCTGATGAAGGCCACAGCAAGAACAAGAACCATGAAAGAGTGGCTGCCTTTTTCCCATCACCTGGTTTCTTTTTGTGGATTACTTCCTCCTCTCAGCACTGATGGAAAGAAACTCCATGCTTCGAAGAGTGCGGGCATCATGAGAGCTCCGCCCAGCTGCAGGCCTGGCGAGTGGTGAAGACCTTGGTTCAGGCCCAGATTGATGTAGCCTTTGCATGATTGGCGTGCGGCTGCTGCCGCTGCTGTTTGAAACCTGGCTTGTGCGGCTGAGATGTTGCTCGCTGAAATCTGTCGAGGAGTTAAGCCTGCTGTTTGAGGGAACAGCTCTTCTGGATATGCTACCATTTCTGGAGGAGGATGCACGTGATTTATCTGAATCAAGAACCTAAGATGGGAGAAGCAAAAGACATCAGTTCGCGAAGCAAGCAACATCGCTGAAAACCATCAGCGAATAGCCAGTTTGCATGGTAAAAATAAAAAGAAAGATTGTGGGTGATTGGAAAAAAAATTTACGATATGGTCAACTAAGGCCAGTTTGCTATGTCGATCAATATATATAAGAGGCCCAATTTGGTGTGAGGTATACCACCAGTAGAGGCCAATTTGAGCTCCAGTATTTCATCACACAGTTATAAACCTCTCGTATTGAGCAATAAGGATTGGTGTGGCAGCTCATGAATAAAGTGAGATAAATTAAAAAGTGCAAATGTATTACAAAGGGAGTTAGAAACAATTAACAAGCTTCGTACGACTTACAGTTTCTTTGGCTGAGAAAGATAAATCCTCTGAAGCTCTGTTCCTAGAGTGTTCACCATGATAACCAGAACCTAAAGCATTTCTTCTAGCAAAAGCTTCGACCGCACCAGAGAATCTGTCACGAATTTCTTGTCCCACTGAAAGAAAATAGTAGCTGTCAATTATTGTCTTATCCATGATCATTATATAACTTTATTGATTTTCAAAACCAAAAAACAAACCTGAAGTCTTTTCTGTCCTTTCCAGAGATAACCCAGCTCCTCCAGTTGGTCTTCCACTGGGCTGCTGGAAAGAGAGTAGAATGAACTGTCAGCACATCAGGCAGAAACATAATATACACAGTAAATACCGTATAGCTTTTTAGGGCATACATGAGTTCTGGGATTCGCAGAACTCTGAGGATGCTTCAACATGGTCCAGTCAAATACATAGTCAAACTGATAACCTGCAAAATATTTTGTTCAATAGACATCAAACACAAAAATATTAAAACAAGGATTCACTTACAAGTAATGCTACGACAGTAAATATTTATTGTGTGCGAAATACAAGTTTAGCCAACCTTCTCGAATGAAAAGTTCACGGAAAAGCCTCTTCAGATAAGAATAATCTGGTTTGTCTTCAAATCCTAAGGATCGACAGTAGTGGAAGTATGAAATAAACTCTGCTGGATAGGATTTGCACAGCACCTAGTTTTACAATGTATCATGAATATGGTTAACCCATTAACAGGATGTAAATAATGCGTATTATACAACCCAATTAGAGTTATTCACATTCTGAAATAATATTCATAAGAAAAAGAAACACAGTTAAAAAAGCACCTCGACTGGAGTAAGCATTTTCTTTTCGCTAATCCTATCATATTTCTGCTTTTTGGTGCCAGCTTTTAAGCCCTGCCAGGGAAGGCTGGAAAAGCAATAAATGCTTATTAGGATGCAGAACCATGTATGAGTAGCATGACTAAGTAAACGTCCATTACTACAATCACAGACAAGGAAAAGAATAACAGAAGGAAATAGGATGCTATTCTAACTTCTGACCTCCCCCTTAAGAAGTACATGAGCACATAGCCTAGTGACTCCAAATCATCTCTCCTGCTTTGTTCTGCAAGCAGATGATGATAGAGCAATTAGAAGTCCAAATATTACAGGAAGCAAAGCTGATTACCAGTAAAGGTTTGTAAAGAATGATACTCACCAACTCCAATATGGGTGTTGACACTGGCATACCGTGCTGTTCCAGTTAGATTTTTGTTCTCTCTGTAGATACGTTAATGAGCGTTATCAAAAATGGTTCGAGTAGAAGAATTGGTTTCAAACAATGCAAAGAGATCCACGTAGTTTGCCCTAGTGTTTCAACTGAGTATCTGACAGTTATATCGAACAGAAGTGAGATATCTCATGCATCATCAGGTATATTCTCCATGTATTGTTTCTAATTACAAGATGGATGGCCCTAAAGCATGGATTTTTTTAACCAAGCTGTACTTCAACCTTGATGGGACCCGTGAAGGGAAGAGGATGGTGTTAGCTCCTCTCCACCTAGAGGAGGAGGTATCACAACAAATATGGTACCTACAGTCCTACACTAGGTAAGGAGATCGATTTGGCATGCAGAGTGTTTTAGACTTATCAGGACTACATCCTACGAGATGAAACTAAGACTAATTGAACAATAAGGAATGGTGACACAATACGAAACGTAATTTATAAGATTAAGTAAAATGGTACTCCAAGTTTCCAAAGAATCTCTGATAGCAAGTCCTATAGGTGGTCTGAGACCACATCAATAGAACAAGCAATTTAAGGTACTTGTAACAAAACCAGACTCTTCTAAAAGCCTCCAAGAAACTGAGATTGTTAAGAGAAAAAAAATTACAACGCCACCAACCCGTGGCACCTGAAAGGTTCAATCAGCCAGCTAGTTTCAGACTAAGCCAACTTCAACTCAAGAATAGATGGTCATCATATATGACTTCAACAAGCAGGTCAACAACATCCAGGCAACAAGAACACTTGTACTTCCATTGCAACAAAAGGTGGACTTTAAAGCCATGAAATGGAAGGAAACCCTTTTACTCAGAATGCCAAGAACTCCTAAAGGCACATCAAAAAGCAACTAATTGTGACACTAGTGGACACAAGTTTGACTAATATTAGCCACAAAGATTAAGTTGTTGAATTGTCATGTCTAACCATTTGAAATTATGATGGCTTTTTATCATGAAAGAAGTGCTCAAGGGACAACTCTAACCTAGCCGTCCAAAAATATGTTGTTAATCTGAATTTAGTTTCCCTATTACCCAGTTCAACTAAAAGAATTATTAAATTACACTGCACAAATACCACAATCAAATTCCAATTTCAGTTAATTGATTCAAGAACTAAAAGAAATGATGATAAGAGAAAGGCAGTTGTTCAATATGACTAAAATCATAAACAATCTATGGTTCACCTGTAAGGTATGTGTTTATGAGTTTGAAGGTCTCGATACTTCTTTGCTAGGCCATAATCAATAATATAAACCTGCATAAAGAAAGTGACACCAAAATTGCATACAGTAAGAGTTGCGCATGCAAAAGATGTTACTAGCAATGAAGCATCCAGTGGTGCTGCCATAGAAATTTGGACCACAAGCAAAAACTCTCAATACAAAACAAAGGAAAAAAATTGCAATACCACCAAAAAGCGATCAATGCTTTGCTTTATATTAGAGTAGCACAATTTTAAATCAGAAACAAATTCAATGTTTTCTGGAATCTCTTCTAATATAGTCTTGCACCAAAGAATGTGCAGATGCTCATAGATATCCTCCTGTCTGGCTCAAGCAAATGGGTTTTCATGAAGAATATGTAGTTATAAACTCCTTTAAGTAACCATATATCCACAAGCCTGCTGTTTATCTGTTAAAATTGCAGCTATAACAAGAATAGCTCCCTTGCATGTATCCTACAGTTTAACACACAAATCCTTTTATTCTCTTTTCATTTTTCTTTTCTCAAGGAGAAAATGGAGTAGTTTCAGTTTCACAAGAGTTTTGCACCACTGAATATGCTGTCCCACTTGCCTAATCTTCATTACTTCCCCCTTCATTCTTCTGTTTCCTTTTTCACCAGCATCTTCCACAAATTTAACATCTTATAGTCATACACGACCACATATTTTAATATAGTTTCTATCTAGGCAAAATTTTGGCCTGCAATTTTTAACAGTCTAGCAATCACGCAGAAGTTTAAAAGAATGTTTCATGCTGAACACAACAAAGCTCGAAATTATATGATAGTTGAGAGCTCATTTATGAACTTTTTTAACTATGATTGACACCTTTTTCATTTCTTATTCTATATTAAAAGGTCTAACCATGGTCAGTAAACCCACTTGTGGTTTTGAAAGATAACCACTCCAAGATTATATGATAGTTGAGAGGCTTTTAGAAGAGTCTGGTTTCTTTTAGAAGAGTCTAGTTGAAAGATAACCACTCCAAGATAACCATGGTCTGTAAAATTATATGATAGTTGAGACTTGAGATCTCTTTTATGAACTTTTTTAACTTTGATTGACACCTTTTTCATTTCTTATTCTAGATTAAAAGGCCTAACCATGGTCTGTAAACCCACTTGAGGTTGTAAGCCTCCAAGAAACTGTGGTTATCCAGGATTTTTTTTTCACTTCTATAATGTTGGGGAAAAATGATGCATAACCACTTATTACTAACCACAATTTCCACATTTGCTTCTTGCCAACACAACTAATGTACACAATGGATAAATAATTTAATTGTAACCAAATTGTAGTTTGTGATACTGAAACTATAAGCAAAAAAATTTACAAACCTGGTTAGCTTTACGACCTAAGCCCATGAGAAAATTGTCTGGTTTAATGTCACGGTGAAGAAACCCTTTTGAATGCATGTACTCAACTCGGCTAATCTACATGGAAACATCAACAGAAAAAATCATCCAGCATTACATCATTTAAAAAGCCAAAGCATAAAACTAGTACTCAAGAACATAAAAGCATATCAAAATGTAAATTCTGCTACAATTAATGGCTTTCTTGGTAAGAGACAAAGATGTTTTAAATTGAGAAAACAACTGCTTACCAGTTGGTCAGCTAGCATAAGTACTGTTTTCAGGGAAAACTTCTGACTGCAGTAGTTAAACAAATCTTCCAAACTTGGCCCAAGCAGGTCGATCACCATTGCATTATAGTCTCCCTCAACGCCAAACCACTTTAGTTGTGGGATTCCAGCTTTATTTTAAAGAAAGTAGAACAAATAAAACAAACCTGAGCATATAAGCCATATAATTGAACTTACAGATTACCAACTTACTTCCACCCTGAAGAAGCATGTACAATTTTGATTCATATTGCAGCTGAGGATGCTTTGTTTTAACAGGTTCCTGGTGGAAATAAAGGTCACTATTAGACCAACAGAATGTAGTAGCAGGATAGAAACAAATCCAGTAAGAATTTTGTTATTATTTTATGTTGTCTTATGACTCTTATCTACCTATCTGATCACATGCTACTCCTAAATGATGCCTTAACAAAGAGAAAAAATTCAAATAATGCAGGTTGTTCCCTATTGCAACCGTTATTCTCTTTTAAAATACTTTTAGAATTTTAGTATACAATGAGGTTATGGTCCACAAACACAAGCTAGGCTCTATGCTGTTGAAGAAAACTTCAATGTAGGTCAGATTATACAAACAGTTTAGAATTCAGAGGCTTCCGTGATGCAGAGTTATGTTCTGTTTTGAGATGAGACAAGCAGAAAAAGGTCAGCCATTTTCTATACACAGCAAAAAGTTAAATGATAAGAGGAAAAGAATCTCTGCAGTAAAACACTTCAAAAAAAAATCATGAAGTTTAGGGAAATTATGGTTGTCAGACAAGTCGGAGATAATAGTTTCAAGGAGAGGAATTTCTTTCTAATTGTGGAACCACCATGTAATCTTACTCAAGCTCCCAACAACCATAACCTACTTGAGGGTCCTATACATTTGGATTCAATATTCTTATGACCAATTAAATGCATGATAAAATATGCTCTTTGCCCAGATGTGTCAATTCAAATGGCCACTAGGATTCAGAAATTTGATTGATTATCAGCACATACCAATTTGACACCCACTTCCTCTCCGGTCTGTATGTTAACACCTGAGCCAAATCAATCCCATGAATACCATCAGAACACAATGAACGTAGAAGAGAAAACTGCATAAGCAACACTGCTTAAAAAGGAAATAGCAATGCGTCATACCAAGATAGAGCTCCCCAAAAGATCCACTTCCAATCTTTCTCCCCAGCTTAAACTTTCCCCCGACGACTTGTTCCATGATAACCTAACATAAGCCAAAAGATTAGTTTCCAAAATATGCTACGTAAAGAAAAATGGGACAAATATTTCGAATGCACCTTTCCGACTATAACCCAGTGACCAGCTTCAAATAAAAGCTGTAATCACAAGAGAAGGTTTGCAATTCCACGATCTACAACAATCGACATCGACGCCAAAGCCAAACTATACAAATTACCACCGAATCAAGCCCCTACACTGCAACTGTCATCGCCCACGTGATCCCATTCCTGCTGCGACCTCCAAATTCTAGAATCACAGACCCAGAATCGGAACGCAAAGGATCTTCACCTATGATGCCACCAAAATCGATGAGAAACTTGGCCAAACGAGACAGGGACTCCTCAACCCCGATACGAGAGGGACGAGATCGTCTTGCGATCACGGGGAAGAGACCAAACGCGGGAAGAAGTCGATGTACCGTAGGGTGGAAATGGGCGTAAAGAATTCCCCAATTTAGAGAGGAGGGGGAATTGACGACGGTGGGGAAAACGAGGGGATTTAAAAGTGGAGGGGGGAAGAGGAAACAACTTCGATATATATACATATACATATACATATAAATAAATATATTTTTTATTTTTTATTTATTTATTTATTTATATTGTTTGTTAGCTCTATTTTTATTTTAAATAAATTTAAATTATTATAATTTAATTTTAATGGCGATAATATTTTATTAATTAAATTTTAA
Source organism: Musa acuminata AAA Group (assembly GCF_036884655.1). Taxonomy (NCBI): domain Eukaryota; kingdom Viridiplantae; phylum Streptophyta; class Magnoliopsida; order Zingiberales; family Musaceae; genus Musa; species Musa acuminata. The sequence goes on along the minus strand of NC_088331.1, from coordinate 10,636,393 downwards.
TTTAATAAATTTGTGAAAGAAAATATGAACAATAAGTTCATTTGAGATGCTATCAACATCTCCTACTTAAATTTAGTACTTAGTGTTATAACCTCAAACAAACTAACCCTTAAAATATAGAACTTCCCACTATAATTAAGATTTCTCTTGTCTTAAATTAGCAATAGGGTAGAAAGCTCATTTGCAATATCCCTTTTTGGCTTCTAACAACACATTTTCTCTGTGTTTTAAGTTCTACAGCCTTCCAATTGCAAAGATCCTCCCATAAAGGCTTGTTCTATCATTCATACAACATACTGTTCTCCTTAATATGATTTTTCTATTATAATTTAATTCAGCTTGATACTAATCTTATTATGTATAATTGAGATCTCAAAGCATGCTCATTTTTTAGACCAAATGAACATGAGAAGCAATGTGGAGTGATGAGTTTCAAACATCAACACAAACTTATTTTGGTACTACCAAAAAAAATATATTAATACGTACTTGTCATTGTAAGATTTATAAGTTTTTTCATATCCTTTTTTTTCTTTAGGTCTTAATTTAATTGTCTCTCAAAAACTAATTATCCTATCACATATTGTGTTTTTTATAATTGGGTGAACTAAGGTGTTCCGACACGAATAATCATCGATTAATGAATATTAATAAATATTATATTTTTATTGGTGAATAATTGCGGATGGGATATTTTTCATGTTAATTTAAACATCTAAACAATATATTTTTTATTGTAGTTTATGTTTTAGATATTTTCATTTTTTTTCTTTTTAAACATGAAAACATAGATAAGCATTCTCCCCTCATCACACGAAAGTATATTAACGGAAGACACATCGTAGGAAAACATGTTTGTAGATTTCCGTGGTGCTAAAAACTAATTGTCAAATACCTATACCTATATATATATATATATATATATATATATATGGATTTTTCTCTCAGCAAGCACGTGGTGTGAACCAGAGAGGCGGCGGCCGGCTATACATGTAATCGGGCACGATAAAGCCATCTTTAAGATTCGGTATGCTCGCACCATGAGGCAGGATGAGTCCATGTTCTAGGTGGCATATACCCACGACACCGGACTTGGCGTAGTAGATACAGTCTGGTTTGAACTCCGGGAACGCCACCGTAGAGAGAGAGATACCGCGGTTCGACCCCAGAAACAGTGCTCGCTCACCCAAGCTTTGCAGGGCCACCCATCCGCTCTCATCCAGCCTGGACACTCGGAACCTTAGCCTTCTGCGTTTGTCTCCCTCAAGCCGATCGCTCCACCTCGATACCCGCAGCAGGTCGTCTCCCGATCCCACCAGGTAGTCGTTCAGTACGGGTACGTCGATCAGGCTCCGGGGTTGGACGTTGAAGCGGACTCGAGACGATGCGCCGTCCGTGAGATTCCAAGCGCTGACCGACCCGTCGTTGTGCAGCGAGTAGAATCGGCCCCTGTGGTACGTCACGTCGCACGCCAAACTCTCGTTCTGTGTCTGCAGCAAAGACCACCGCTCGTCCCCTACACTGGCGAAGGCCAACCGGCCACGGTAGAACACGATCATCGTCGTCCATGAGTCTGAAGAGGAGGAGCACACGGTTACCTTGTCGTAGAGCATGCATCGCGTGTGATCGCAGCTGGTCTTGTGTACCATATTCGGTGAGACACGAAAGAGATAGCCGGTGACTCGTCCATCGGTCTGTAGTACGGCTGCGATGGCCGGGAGGGTAGTGATGGATGGGAGGCGGGCATGCGCTCCGGTGATGGGATTTAGCAGATGCAACTCGGCCGCCTGGTCGGCGGCAACCACCCATCCGGCAGCGGATCCCATCAGCGCAAATCCCCCGTCCGTGGACTCCCACGGGAGACGGATACTCTTACGCCTTCTTCTCTCGGCGTAGCTGACGAGGTCGACCGATGGGAGTAAAGTACGGCCACCGGCATGAGCACCGGTGGGGAGAATCAGCCACGGGGGAAGAGGCCGCATGTGATGGTGAGGGTTGCCCTCCACGGCATCCTGCCAGGAAACGCAGACACACCTAAAGCTGATCTGATCCATTAGATCTTCTAGACATCCATGGATACGCCTGATCAAGTCCGCATGAAGGTTCGCCCAGGCCGCCATGATTACTGTCTCACGAAATCGAGACGCAGAAAGCAAACGGAAGATGAGGAGGAAGGGTTTGCATGAGCTGAACTCGCGTCCCGAGAATATATATACTTAAGTGATAACAGTCAAAGATTTACAAAATCTCTCCAGAGATATCGTAAATCTGTATATGATAACAATATAAGATCCCCGATAGAATCTAAATAACAGTCACGATCTCTCTAACATGATGAGATATCTTAAATCTGTTGAGTAAAATCCTCCTAAAAATTTTTTCTTCTAAATATGTATAAATATAAAGTATTACGTATTGTTTCAATTAATATAATCTTCTTCTTTCTATTTTATTTCTATCGTTACGTACGTCTCATTGATTGGGATTCCGGGTTTGGATATAATTTGGGAGGAATATAGATTCCGGCCCAAGAAGCAAATTGTCATCCGACGAAGGTTTAGGGTATAGGAGGTTCCACCGGATTTAGATATTAAGTTGGGGAAGAAAAATAATAAATGACCCATTTTTAAAGAAAACACTCATATTTTAAATATTTTTAATTAGTATTCTTCTTCTGCTTTGTTTTAAAATTATATTCTTAATTTAAAAACATCTAAATTATATCTAAAAAAAATTTATGCATATTATCATGATTTATCGTATCGAGGTGTATCGTTCGATACGGGCAATATGTATGGTATTTATATATCCCATTATATCATGTGTTGGTACGATTGATATAACTCGAAATAACTCCATATATATCGTACTAATAGTTAGATTGTTATATCAATATGACAAACTATGCTTGTTATAAGGTTTTGGACTTGGGTTGTTATATTGTTTTTTACTATCACAATAGAAACATTATAGAGTTTATTAGAAAACAGTCAAATTGAATTAAAATATATATATTAAAAATAATTTGATATATTATGATTTAAATAAGTATTTATAATGATTTAGGAACAACATCACCTAAATAAAAAACAAATTTTGACTTGTTATAGTATTTTGACCCTCATAATAAAAACACTATAGAACCCACTCAAAAATACTATAAATGATCAAAATGGACTCTTAATCTCAATCAAACTAACTACAAATATAAAAATATAGTATGATTTACTAGTAGCGACAACCAAAGATATACAATAAGATATCACTTATAGTATTCTCAATACATCGATAAAAATATTATAAATGAGCCAAATAAAAATACCATAATAGTTTAAAATTCATAAAAAAAAAGTGAGAAAATTTGATGGGAATAATTAGTGAGGGATATTTTAGATTTTTTAAATTAAATATACTATTTGCAAAAAAAAAAAAGTAAAAAGAGTATAGAGTGGAACATACTTAAAAATATAGATATTTTTCTAGAAAAATTACCCAATAAAGAATCCCGGCCTACTGTAATTGGAATTATATATAGTGATAAAAGATAACCACATACGTGTAATTTTTGTAATGTATAACATAGATGGTTTTGGATGTCTTAATAACTGAGTTTATATCTATGGAGTAAACTACAAACTATTAATCTATCAGCCTATATATTATTTTATATATCTCTCTGTGCTGTGGTGATAGAGAAAAATCTTCTTCGCTTTTGCTAATAGTGATTCGACACATTATAAAATTGGATTGATAATCGTGAATGTATGTCTTATTCAGAAACATTCAGTATAATATTTCATCTTATCAACTCATTATAAAAAATTATCTTATCCACGATAATCAAGATAAAATATTTTTTATTAAATTTACTCGGAGATTAACTTAGTTTATGTGTACTTGAGGCATCCATCATCATTAGGATTGACTTGAGCAAATATCAAGTTGGAAAACCTATCCGATCTCAATTTATATGCATATAAACCATCTTATGTAGACTCAAATCGTATCCGATTGATTCAGTGTCACTTATATAAAAAGATTATATAATCACATTCATGTAAATGGTTAGTTTCATAATTATTCAACTATTATATAATAAATTAAATATATGATATTTTCAAACTTAACTCGTTAAAATGAATGAATGAACTTAAGCAAACTCTACTTTCTAATTATTTTATGAACAATTTTGAGGAGAGAGTAAAGAGTTTGGGAAGAAGTCCCTCAACTGCTGACGTGGGAAATTGGGTTTTTTCTTTCAAGTTCCAACACTCCCTCACAAAAACTCAAATTTCATCAAATAAATATATAATATAAATAAATAATTAAAATAAAAATATTAAAAATAAATTATATTAGTACATGAGTATCTTATTTATTCGTATATTTCAACTAACTCACACATAATATCTTATTTATTCATGGGAGATTCTAAGGATTGCCCAAATCTTTAGTTGTGATTATCGACGAATTCTATCAAACATGATATTTACATTTAGAGTTAAATTTTAAAATCAAATTCAGTTAAGACATTCTTTGAATTGATCTGAAGTGAACAGAACAAGTCTATCGTGTGTAACGTATCACAAGATTGAAAATTTATGATAATAAAGGATTATGATACTAACCTATATAGACCTATTTATTGCAGTAAAATACATTATATATTTATACAGATACACATAAATATATATATAGGTTTTTCTCTCAGCAAGCGCGTGGCGTGAACCAGATAGGAGGCGGCCAGCTATACATGTAATCGGGCACGATAAAACCATCTTCAAGATTCGGTATGCTCGCACCATGAGGCAGGATGAGTCCATGTTTTAGGTGGCATATACCCACGACACCGGACTTGGCGTAGTAGATACAGTCTGGTTTGAACTCCGGGAACGCCACCGTAGAGAGAGAGATACCGCGGTTCGACCCCACAAACAGTGCTCGCTCACCCAAGCTTTGCAGGGCCACCCATCCGCTCTCAGCCAGCCTGAACACTCGGAACCTTAGCGTTCTGTGTTCGTCTGCCTCAAGCCGATCCCTCCACCGCGATACCCGTAGCAGGTCGTCTCCTGATCCCACCAGGAAGTCGTCCAGTATGGATACGTCGATCAGCCGCGGGGGTTGGACGTTGAAGCTGACTCGAGGCGATGCGCCGTCTGTGAGATTCCAAGCGCTGACCGACCCATCGTTGTGCAGCGAGTAGAATTTCCCCCTGTGGTACGTCACCTGGCACGCCCAACTCTCGTTTTCTGTCGGCAGCAAAGACCACCGCTCGTCCCCTGCACTTGCGAAGGCCAACCGGCCATGGTAGAACACGATCATCGTCGTCCATGAGTCTGAAGAGGAGGAGCACACGGTTACCTTGTCGTAGAGCATGTATCGCGTGGACTCGCAGCTGGTCTCGTGTACCAGATTCGGTGAGACACGAAAGAGATAGCCGGTGACTCGTCCATCGGTCTGTAGTACTGCAGCGATGGCCGGGAGGGTAGTGATGGATGGGAGGCGGGCATGCGCTCCGGTGATGGGATTTAGCAGATGCAACTCGGCCATCTGGTCGGCCGCAACCACCCATCCGGCAGCGGATCCCATCAGCACAATCCGTCGTCCGTGGACTCCCACGGGAGACGGATATTCTTACGCCTTCTTCTCTCGGCGTAGCTGACGAGGTCGACCGATGGGAGTAAATTATAACCACCGCCATGACCAGTGACGGGGAGAATCAGCCACGGGGGAAGAGGGCGAAGGTGATGGTGAGGGTTCCCCTCCACGGCATGCTGCCACGAAACGCGGACACACCTAAAGTTGATCTGATCCATTAGATCTTCCAGACATCCATGGATACACCTGATCAAGTCCGCAGGAAGGTACGCCCAGTCCGCCATGATTGTTGCCCGATGAAAGCGAGAAACAGAAAACAAACGGAAGAAGAGGAGGAAGGGTTTGCATGAAATGAACTCGTGTCCCGATAACATATATATATATATATATATATATATATATATATATATATATATATATATATATATATATATACACGCACGTCTCTTCGGTTGGGATTCACTTGCGGGTTCGGATGCTTCAGCACAATGTTTGCTGAAGCAAATCGCTGCCATCCGACGAAGATTTAAGGTATGTGGGGTTCGACCGGATTTAGATATTATGTTGGGAAAGAAAAATAATAAATGACCCTTTTTTAAAAAGAAAATACTGGAATTTTTAATATTTTTAATTAGTCTTCTTCTTTTGCTTTGTTTTTAAATTATATTCCTAATTTTAAAACATCTAAATTATCTTTTAAAAAATATTACGCTTATTATTATGATTTGTCGAGATGTACCGCTTGATACAGGTGATATTTATGAGTTTGATACAAGACCGATATATATGGTTATATCATATGTTGGTACATTTGGTACAGCTCGAGATAACTCGATACATATCATACAAATAGTTAATCGTGACAATTGATATGACAAACTATGCTTACTATACAATTTTGAACTTGGATAGTTATATTTTTTTTGCTATCATAATAGAAACATTATAAAGTTTATTAGAAAACACTATAAATGAGTCAAATGGAATAAATTAAAATATGTATTTATAATGATTTAGGAATAACATCACCTAAATAAAAATAAAAAATTAACTTGTTATAGTATTTTGACCATCATAATAAAAACACTATAGAATCCACTCAAAAATAATCCAAATGGACTCTTAATCTCAATCAAACTAACTATAAATATAAAAATATGGTATCATAATGATTTATGAATAATGACAACCAAAGATATACAATATGATATCACATAAAGTATTCTCAATACCTCAATAAAAATATTATAAATGAGCCAAATAAAAAAATACCATACTAGTTTAAAATTCAAAAACTAAAAGTGAGAAAATTTGATGTGAATAATTAGTGAGGGGCATTTTAGATTTTTTTAATTAAAATTACTATTTGAAAGAAAAAAAAGAGTATAGAGTGGAACATACTTAAAAATATAGATATTTTTCTAGGAAAATTATCCAATAAAGAATCCCGGCTTACCTTAATTGGAATTATATACAGTGAAAAAGAATAACCACATACGTGCAATTTTTGTGATGGATAACATAGATGGTTTTGGATGTCTTAATTAACCGAGTTTATATCTATGGAGTAAACTACAAACTATACATCTATCAGCCTATATATATTATTTTATATATCTCTCTGTCCTGTGGTGATAGAGGAAATCCTCTCCGCTTTCGCTAATAGTGATTCGACACATTATAAAATTGGACTGATAATCGTGAATGCATGTCTTATTGTATAATATTTCATAATATAAACTCATTATAAAAAAAAAATATGTTAGACACGATAATCAAGAGAAAATAATTTTTATTAAATTTACTCGATCATTGTCGAGATTAACTTGAGCAGATATCGAGTTGAAAAATTCATCCGATCTTAGTTTATGTGAACTTTAGGCATCCATCATTCTTAGGATTGATTTGAGTAAATATCAAATTCGAAACCTATCCTACTCAATCTATATGCATATGAGTATTCATTAATATTTGAAGAGCCTTTAATTTATGTACACGTAAGGTATTCATCATTATTATGATTGACTTAAGCAAATATCTATTGAAAAATTTAGGGGGCGACGTCGCGGAAGAATATTAAAAATAAAACCTCCAATTTTCTAAAGTTATGTTCTTCATCGTGCGAAAATTAGTACGCAAAAATCGTGAAACTTAAAACTATGTATAATATAGGTTGTGTTATATATGAAGATCGTATATCCTTGAATCCTTATAGATCTCTGTGAGAGGGTGAAGGAAGACAAGCACCCTCCTCTCTAATGGTGACCCACACAACAATGTTGCATGCTCCTTAAAACTCTAGGCCTGCTTTGAGGAGGAGAAAGGGAGGAGAATAGGAGAGGCAATCCAAGATGCTCTATGAACCATTGAATCACTTCTATTTATAGAGGTCCCATGTCAACTTAACCCTAATGAATCATGCCCTATTGGGCATTGGATCTCCATCCAACTACCCATGCCTATTATATTAGTGTATCTCTATCAAATAATCTCTCATGGGCTCTTATTGGATCTCATTCATATGATCTAATAATTCAGGGGTTTAATGAATGTCCAATAAGATAGGGGCTCCATCGGATATCTCATATCCGAACCTCTGCTCATCGCAATGCCTACCATATGCGTGTGACCCTCTAGGCCCAATATCGAGCTAGCCGCGAGTCAAATATGTTAGAACTCATTTTGGCTCGATGAATTATTAACTTCATAATAATTCACTCGACTCATCGGCTGCGGACGTATTAAGCCACTACGCCGTAGTCCCCGAATGATACAAGGGAATCCATTGGGCCTATTTATCCTTAGTTGCCGTGTACCTATTGTCCCTCGTCCATCTAATATCTCGGAGACTATATACCGAGTATGGTGCTGTCAGATCAATACGGTTTCTAATGAAGTCTCACTCTAATCGAATTCTATCGGAGAACTCTTTCTCTCTCAATTCGAATGACCTTGATCAGGGATTTGTCCGAGCAAGAACATATGAGATATTCATCTTATGATACTAAGAGTGGATGATCCTCTATCGACACTCAACAGTCCTCGTAAGGTTGGCTACCACTCTCAATGACCGGTTGTGTTAGATCTGGAAACTTAAAACCTATAATTCTGGTATCAAAGAGTAGAGTCATCATACATGACATCATTGGTGTCTCAAGTCTAAGGACCAGATACACCACTGGGATTATGAAATCACTCTCTGACAATAAGGCATCATCAACAATCTAGCATTCCGTAAGCGAATCAATAAGTGAACTCATTCTGCAATGAGCACATGTATTGTATCCCTAATATCTCCACACAAGCAGCTACGAGACTAACTATATCGATTATATAGACGAGTATACAATATACTAGTATGTCCGATTATCTCGATGTTCCTCTAAAGTAACCTATGACCAAAATTATTTATGATCTATGTTTAAAGGCGAATCAATCTCATTATCATCACGATCCGATTCTCATTGCACTGGTCTATGGATATCACAGTATATTCAAACAATATGTAATATAAAGGGATAAAATATTAAAACATAATAAAAAAATAAAATACATATCAAGTCACACGTTCTATAGCTCGGAGGGCACATATATTTATATGCACTTAAGCCATCTTACAGTGGAGCCAAACTGTATCTGATTATTTCAATATCACTTATAATTTACCTAGCCTATATAAAAAAATTATATAATCATGATTATATAATCACATTCACGTAAATGGTTAGTTTCATAATTATTCAACTATTATATAATAAATTAAATATATGATCTTTTCAAACCTTACTCGTTAAAATGATGAACCAACTTAAGCAAACTCTACTTTCTAATTATTTTATTAAAATTTTTGAGGAGAGAGTAAAAGAGTTTAGGAAGAAGTCCCTCGACTTCTGATGTGGGAATTTATGTTTTTTACTTCAAGTTCCAATATTCCCTTACAAAAACTCAAGTTCTCATCAAATACATATATAATATAAATAAATAATTAAAAAAATAAAAAAATATTAAAAAAAATAAATGCTAGTACATGTACTATGTTGTCAATGAGTTATCTTTTTAAAGACTTAACTTCATTTAGTAAAGTATGCATATATACAAAAAAAAAAAAAAACAGAGTAAAACAGGTATTGAACGAAGTTCCTTTCACCCGCACACTAACTGACACACAATATATAATATATTTTCACAAGTTATACATTAATAACTATACATGAGTATCTTATTTGTTCATGAGAAATTTAAAGGATTGCCTAAATCTTTAGTCGCGATCACGGATTCTACGAAACATGATATTTACATTTAGTGTTAAATTTTAAAATCAAATCCAAATAAAACATTCTTTGAACTGATATGAAGTTAACATAACGAAATCTATCATGTAAGATATCAAAAATTTAAAATTTTACATAATAAAGGATGATGATTCATTTTTATTGAGTAAAGGTTTGATTATATTAAGTTTGAAAAGTCTACTAAGTCTTTTCCTATATATATCCTTTGAAGATTACAACCTGGTTTGCTTTTAAAATTATTATATATCCAAATTATACAAGAAGAAATCCAATAATTAAGTTTCATCTAATCTGATTCATGCATCACATCTTATAGTGTAAGTGTCTTTCCTAAAATACGTTTTTAACATGTAAGCAGATGTCTCGTTCCCCATCATTACACTTTCTCCAGTTAGGAGGAAAACCATTATTGATTAGCACAAACATTTTTGCACAAAAAATTTGCCAAATATCTATAATTAAAAAATATCAATTCATTGTAGGAATAAATTCCACAAACATTTTTGAACAAAATTTTTGCCAAATATCTATAATTAAAAATATTAATTCATTATAGGAATAAATTCCGCAAACATAAACCAGAGTCGGTAAACAAAACTTATGCTCAATAACTTATATAGACCTATTTATTTCAGTAAAATACATTATGTATTTATACAGATACACATAAATATATATAGACTTTTCTCTCAGCAAACACGTGGTGTGAACCAGATAGGAGGCGGCCAGCTATACACGTAATCGGGCACGATAAATATATATGTATATATATGTATATGTATATATATATATATTTATTTATTTATTTACGCGCGTCTCTCCGGTTGGGATTCACTTGCTTCAGCCCAATGTTTGCTGAAGCAAATCGCTGCCATCCGACGAAGATTTAGGGTATGTGGGGTTCGATCGGATTTAGATATTATGTTGGGAAAGAAAAATAATAAATGTCCCTTTTTTTAAAGAAAATACTCACATTTTAAATAATTTTAATTAGTAACATTCTTTTGCCTTGTTTTTAAATTACATTCTTAATTTGAAAATACCTAAATTATCCCTCAAAATTTTTTCTGCTCATTACCGGGTTTTGTACCTATACTGCTGTAGTGTTTTTGGTAATCACAATGAAAACATTATAAAGTTTATTTGAAAACACTATAAATGAGTTGAATGAAATCAAAATATTAAAAATTATTTGATATATCGTTTAAATAGATATTTGTAATAATTTGGGAATAACATCATCCAAATAAAAATTAAAAATTGATTCAGTACAGTATTTTGACCATCATAATAAAAATAATATAAAATTCACTTAAAAATTATAAATGATCCAAATAGACTCTTAATTTCAATTAAACTAACTATAAATATAAAAAATATGGTATCATAATAATTTATAGACAATGACAAAAAATAATATAATATCAATTAAGTGTTTTTAATACATTAATAAAGATACTGTAAACGAGTCAAATGAAAATATTGTAATAGCTTAAAACTAATAAAAAATAAGTAAATTTTTTTTATAGGAATAGTTAGCGAGGAATATTTTAGATTTTCTTAAATTAAATATACTATTTGAAAAAAAAGTATCGATTAGGAAATAATTTATATATATATATATTTATGTATATATTACCGAATAAAGAAATTTTCTCACTTTAATTGAAATTATATATAATGAATATATTGAATTGAAATATTAATTCATCTAATCTTAATCTACGTGCATCTTAGGACTCCATCATGGTTAGAATGGTGGATTAGAATGAACCCCAAAAGTAAAGGACGCTTAATGGACGATCAGCGACGTGTTGGGAGTCACCGTACCCGTGGAGAGGGTTCCACGTATTATCACGCCATCCGAACCGTCCATTAAGCGAAAAACCTGATTAGACCGTCCGATCAGCCTCACGATGCGTGCGCTCGAAGATGCGTTCATCTCTCCCTGTCTACGGTTTTCCGATCCTTGATGACATTATATCAGATCACCTATCGTTGGAGAAACCTTGTGCCCTTGGAGTGCGGCGACCACCGAGTCTACGGCCTAGTCCACCACCTTTGGATCTCGCCCTCGTCATTCTCGGAGGGAGACTGAAACCCTAACGCTAGCTTCTGCTTGGTCCCTCCAGGGTTCCCCTCATGGCATCCTTCGTCGTTTGATGCGTGGATCAAGCTTTTCTCGACGCAAGTTCGAACGGAATCTTCGAAGATTCGAGATGGAGCTTCGCTGTCGATCGTGGGTTTTGGGGGCGTTGTTCATCTCTCTTCTGTTCTGCGGCTTCGGGGGAAGCGGATGCCTGGGTTTTGCCTTTAACCGCCGCCCGAAGAACGTCCAAGTCTCGCTCCGGGCTAAGTGGGCCGGAACTTCGTTGTTGTTGGAATCAGGGTGACGTAGTCTATTCCTTTTTATTGCGATCCACTTGTTATAAAGCTGAGCAATTTGGAAACCGACCGATTTTCTATCACTTTGATGGCACTTCGTTATTCCCATTTTCTTGAATTTTAATGTTATTGGTTCAGAATTATGACCTTTGCTAAATTTGGAGCATCTGCAGTAGTGTGAATATTATTAACGAGATTCGAGCATGTTGTAGGTACCTTTTCATGATATTCTTATTCATTATGATGCGTCAATAGGATAGTGCGAAGCTTAGAACTAGTTGTTACAAATTTTAGCATGAGAAAGCATCAAAATTAAGTTTATTTAGAGAAAATGTTATGATAAAATTTTTATGTAATTTTATTTCCAAATGAAGTACATAATTTCTTATCGGTTGCAGGTTTGCCTTTTCTTCATAATTTTATTCAACAATTTAATAGATTACTCTTTCAACAGGGAGTTGCTGGCTAAAGAAAGAAAGGACCTATTCTGGGAGTTTATTAATCTCTGGTTAGAACCAGATAAAGGTTCGGATTGTTTGACAGCTAGATGTTGCATACAAAAAATTATTGATGATGGCCGCACACTACTAAGCGAACCTTTGGCATCAGTTTTTGAATTTTCTCTTACTCTTCGATCGGCATCTCCTCGACTAGTGCTTTACAAGCAATTGGCAGAGGAGTCATTAGCTTCTTTTCCTATAAATGATGAAATTAATTTAGTCCCTATTACTGGAGAAAAACAAATTCCAGATGAAATCGAAGCAGATTATCTGTCGACAAGCACAACCACAAGAACCCATGGAAGACATTGTTGCTGGGTAGACACTGGCAGTGTGTTACTGTTTAACACCGCTGAACTTCTTGCTTGGATTGAAACCTCATCAAACATGTAAGTTGCATTTATCTCCGTTGTTTTTTTGTCAACTTTTTTGCATATGTCCTGAGCACGCTCACTGGTTAAATGTTGTCAGATCTGTTGGATACTTGGAGCAGCCTGAACTTTTTGAATTTGACCATGTGTATCTGGCTTCGAGTATCATCAGTCCGGTTGCCATTTTATATGGAGCTATTGGGACAGAATGCTTCAAAGACTTTCACATTATCCTGGCAGAAGCATCAAAACAGGTCTAAACATATTGCCATTCCATTTTTATTATGCAAAGAATCTCTGCATTGGCAGGAGTCCAGTGCATTGGGCTGCCCATTCTATAGATATATTTTTGGTTTTTAAAATTTATAATATAGTTATATATTCCCAATTAGAATGTTAAATTTGTCATTCAATATCCCAAACTGATCATGCAGTCCTGCCTATCGTACTGGTTTGCTGGCTAATCATTTACCAGCAATCACCAATGCTAAAACCTTGCAGGATATTCCATGAATATGATGCACTATCAAGTTACTGTTCCATATTCCGTAAATCAAGCTGAGAAGATCTAATTTTGCTTTCTTTGTTTAAAGTTCCTTTCTTTAATGGTAAGTAATAACAAGAATATGGGCACATCAGACCTATTTAATGAAAAAGAAGCTATTTCACATCGAAGGCTTTAGGCATTGATAACTGACATTGAATAGAGAAGATTAAAATGTAAAAATATTCTTTGTTTTTCTCTGTTTACATCCAAGTGTTCTTAGAGTCTTTGATATGGCTGATAGAATGATGGGAAAATGCAAGTGCAAAGTAAGCCATCCATGTTTCCAATTATCAATAATGCAAGATCCACCATCAAGAAAGAACTGTTTTGCTGCATAGAAGATCCACCAAGGAATATCTGGTATTACATATTTATTTTATACGAATATGTACTTTTCTATTATCTACTTTTGATGAGTAGATGGCCAGGGCATTTGTTTCCATATCCAAGTGGCATCAGATATAGTTCACAAATGTGTATCTTATTTATCCCTATTGATATTTGAATCTATTCAAATTTTTCTGAAAATGGATGTACATGGCTGCATGGGTTCAGTTCTAGACTTCTAGTTATAATTGGTTATTTGAATATCTGAATATATCCAAAAGTGTCAACCTGTATTAACCTAAGACCAGATGCCATCAATACTATATATCTAATTTTTTCAAAATCTTTTTCCTCTGTTTTTTATTGTACTCTTATCCTAGATGTAGGATTTATACCTTTGTCTTTTTCAATTTTTTTTGTTGTGGATATTTCCTATCTGTATTTGACATAAGTATGATTTGAATCTGTATTCTGCATATACCTGTTTGCTACCCATGCTCATATTAAGAAAATGTGGTTATATAACAATTTAGCAATTAGTATCTGGATCAAAATTCATTACCAGGATTTCGAAGTGGCAATGGATATGCTTTTTCCAATATCTGGTCTATATACAATTTGTTTCTGTACTAGGCTAGAAGTGTTGTTTTTCACACATACTCGTATGGCATAAATGTGAAAATTAGAGCATTCTACCTTCGGATTATCATGATTCTCATTAGTTTCGACTGTTCTACAAGAAAGCAAGTTGTTTTCTTTTATCTTTTGAATTCTTGTTTTCCTAACTTATACTGTTTCCTTGTGTCATTTGGTAACAACTTATTGACTTCTAATTATGTATGACAAATTAAGTTGTTGTATTGCAATTTCTTTTGGACTTAGGATGCTGTTACCTCTAGACTATTTATCAGGTAAATTTGTGGTTTTTTTATGATCCTAAAATTTTTTGTTACTATTACATACTTTTCTGGAACATAGTATTCTCTTGTAGTTTATACTTTGTTATGTTGTCTGTCTCTTTCTTTGTCTGATTATATAATCAAGTATTGCCTTTTATTATTAGGGAAAAATTAAGTATGTTGTCAGACCTGTACTGCCTCCTGGATGCCAAGCAGTTAGCAGCTATTGCAGTGCTGTTGGCTCATCTGATGCAGTCAACTTGGGTGGTTATGGAGTTGAACTTGCTTTGAAGAATATGGAGTACAAGGCAATGGATGACACTACGATAAAAGAAGGTCATATATCATTTTGATAAGATTGATTTGCTTTCATGTTGAAAATTCAGCTTCTTGGCCGTTAATTAAAGCTTTCGTACAATGCAGTAGCTATATCACTTGTGACCTAAAAGTTTGCCTTTTCCTTTGTTTGAAACAAGGTTTTAAATATTTGTTCAATGCCTGATTGTTAGCCTTTCGAACTAGTATGCACCAGTTGGTATGCTGTGGTATCGGAAAAGTTTGTGAAGGAGAAGAAGAGGACAAGTTTGTGACAGAGAAGGAGAGGGGAGAAGATGGCGGAAAAGAAAAGATGGTGATGGGCAACGGGGACAGCAGCTGTGTGATAGAGAGGCACACAAAAAGAAAAAAAAAAAGACCAGGCTTATAAGTGGAATACAGGGCTTACTGGATGGTAGATTCACAAGTGGACCGCTTGATTCCAGGAGGTCCATATTCTGGTCTATGGGTGGACCTATATATACCGGGTGTGGGTGGTACATACTGGTCCACCTGGTTTTTCAAACCATGAGTACAGTACCATCCGGACTCTTAAAAAATTGACAGTATCAATTTTTTCACCCCAATCTGATGTGAATAACATAGTAGTCTATAAAATAATATTTTTTCCATATGTTTTAATTATATTTGGAAGATAACAGGAAATATTTCTATTACCAATATCTACTCAATATGCTCATTATGGATGATGACGATGTTTTCTTAGTATTTGTTTGTTTACTTTATTTGGATAAAAGTTAAAACTTGTTGTCATGTTATTATTTTCACTTCATTGTTCCATTATTCGATAATGAGCTTATGATGTAATTGCCAGTGGCACATATTACATTGTTATAATATTGTTTGAGGTTCTGTCCTATGCCATAAATATGCTGACACACTGTTGGCTTGGTAGAAGGCCTAAGCCGGTCAGCATAACTTGGTCCATCATGATAGGTCTGTACTATTAGCAGCAGTCCCTTTAGCATGAAATCTGAAACCTTGATTTAGATAATTGACTGTTTGTTGCAGGTGTTACACTAGAAGATCCTAGGACTGAGGATCTCAGCCAAGAAGTTAGAGGATTTATTTTTTCCAAAATCCTGGTTTGTTCCTAAAATTAGACAGCCCTGAACGAAATCTAGATTTGAGCTTACAATTTAGATTATTCTTGATTATTATTCATTTTGTAATTATTCTCTCGTGGCCTACAGGAACGCAGGCCAGAATTGACAACTGAGGTTATGGCTTTCAGGGATTATTTGTTGTCATCAACTGTATCTGACACCTTGGAGGTTTGGGAACTTAAGGGTATTGATGAACTATAATTTGATTCATTCATTCTCCCATTTTTGGATATTATGTCACCTATGATTAGTGTGTGTGTTTGTCATTCCAAGCTTTTCTATCCCTGTTTCTAACTGATACCTGTTAATCACTTTTTCTGCAGATTTAGGACATCAGACGGTACAGAGGATAGTTCATGCTTCTGATCCCTTGCAATCAATGCAAGAAATCAATCAAAATTTTCCAAGTATAGTTTCTTCATTATCTCGTATGAAGGTAAAGTTTCCAGCCTTCTGCTTTATATTTTGGTAGGTTCATACTATTATACATGATATTAAAGTTGGATACAGATGCTAATATGTGCTTATATGCAGCTTAATGATTCTATCAAGGATGAGATACTTGCAAATCAGAGAATGGTTCCCCCTGGCAAGTCTTTAGTGGCTTTGAATGGTGCCCTGATCAATATTGAAGATATTGATCTTTACCTGTAATGTTTCCCATCCATTCTAATTTTGTTTAAATTTCATGTTAAGCCTAGGCAAGCTTGTATCTTTCTACTGTTATACTTGAATCTTTTATTGTCACACCTTAGAGTTATGCTGGTCATTGTTCAGCATCTGGTTCTTGTCACAAAGTAATATACTCGTTTCTTTTATGAAGCCAAGTGTGAGTTTTCTTATTTTCCTGTATGTTATATTACTTTAATACATTAGTTGATTTATAGTTAGCTAAATTGAGTTATATTTTAGTTTTTACTCTAGAATCTTTTCCTTAAACACAGTCACATTTTAAATCATATTAAGATAATTTCAATTAAGTTTATTTGAATATAATTTGAATCCAATGTCTTATTAAGAGGCAATACAAATAATGTTAGTAGGTGCAGTATAGTTTTGAAATTAACGTTGGAATTTAGGGTTAGGATTGGATGATAGAATGGACCATGCTATTAATAATAACTTTAAAAAATAATAGGAATTTCAAAACCAAAACCCATGTCTGGGAATTGTTCTTGCTACAATTCTTCACCCTATTTTCTTCGTGATTTTCCTTTTTTAGATGATTATCCATTAATTTATTGTTTTCTTCACCAAATTAATAATATGAAACTCCCGCTCTGTTGAATATATGAATAATTATGAACTTGATTGGTCATCTTGGCCATAACACGAGAGCATCTGGTATAACTGGCATCAATCCCAGCTAATTAGTGCCTCAATGGTTTACACATTAGTTACACATTCCTTTTCGGAAAGCTGCATTAAGGAGGTTGCCATGCTCCTGTTTTGAAAAGATTACAGTACTATGATATAAGGTTTCAAATATTACAGTATGCCTGTCGGACTGTGCATAACGATTTTACAATGTACTAGTGTACTTGTATATTGGTTGCACCAATATGATATTGAAATCCTAAGCAGTTTGTACTTTGTAGTAACTAGTAACTATGTTGGAGTTCTTAGGTATTATATAATACTGATTGTTATAATGCCCACATATCATTGCCTCCTCCGCCTTCAGTACTAGTGCCGACGTATCTTTTTTTCCTTCCCTTCTATTATGAATGATGATTAGAAAATGATGAAGAAATTATTTATATTATGAGAATAATGATAAATATAAGAACGAAACATGTCTTAATTTCTTTGCTCGATCATGGTTTGGAGGTTCACTTTTTATGGTAGATAGACATTTCAAGAGTTCCATTGTTTTCATTTGATTTTTGACTTTTTCAGTTTCGGTGATGATAATTCTGAGGGAGGTTCAGAATAATTTAGATAAATTATAAAAGCAAGTGTAATTGGAAATGATTTTTTGGTCATGATAGGTCTTAGGACATGTTATTAACACATGTTATATGAGTAATTTACCTTTAAAATTTGAATAATCCAGTATGTAATTCAAAATGTTATTTTTTTTGAAGTGCATTTGAAAAATTCCTTCAAACAAAGTGAAAAATTATATATTTTTATTTGGCTTGGCAATGAATTTTCAAAATTTTCTTTCACCTAGAAAGACATCGAGTATTCAATTTGTTCTTCCAATCCTTTATGTTTCTGGGACTTCTATCCAAGGTTCGCAATACCGTATCGTACCGGTGTTTCGATCTGGGCTCGGTACCAGTACGGTACGGTATACCGAGCGGTACACCCAGGTGTGTCGAGTACTGTAGCACTGCTACAGTGTTACTGTACTGATATAGTGCTACAGTGCACTCGGACTGGTAACAGGCGGTCCGCGTACCGGCAACCTGTTGGACCGGTACGTACCGCCCATACCGAGCGGTACAGTTTGGTACGACAGACCATGTTCTATCAACCCTATTAATTTCATGCTAGCATCCTAAATTTAGGAGGGTATAAATGTTTGTGTGCATGAGTCTTCCTAGGCCTTGCATTGGTGGTTCTCATGTGCCATCCGTTTTGTATTAATGTGCTTCGACACTTGGGGTTGAGAGCAAAGCATGGGACACTATTCCCAAGAATAAATGCAAAAAAACTTTATTGATGTTCTCCTTTATATTAGGCGAGCAGAGGAAAACTAGATGTGAAAGCGTATAGGTTAAACTTGCATACAAGTACATTGCACCACAAAGTCTAGCTCTCAATTGTGTTCCACGTATATCTAATTCGGAGATTACAGACGGTATCTGCATGAAAGATTGGAAGTGGACCTGTATAGGAGTGTTTCAACTTTCAAGAAAAAACTGACTAAATGCTCATTCTTGTTATGATTTATGTGAGTGGAAACATAAACAAACTTTTATTGTTGGAATCAGGCTTTTGATGTTCACAATGGAAAACAGAATACTTGGAGTGATCATTGAATTTTTCCTGTTGGAGTGACCATAGAAATAATTCCTTTCCATATTCTGCAATTTTTGAGGAACAGTTTCCATTATACTTTGTCTCATTTCCTTTTATGATATTGTATATTATATAAACATCACAATCTGATTATAATGGATGCATCTATTTTTTGTTTTGTAGGTTAATGGATCTTGTTCAACAAGAGTTATCATTTGCTGATCACTTTTCAAAACTCAAGGTGATTTATGCTAAGTAACTCGTGACTTGTGTATTGTAAAATTTCATGGTTGCACATTAGCCTCATGTCTTCAGTTTTCTCATTGTTAATGTTTTATCTCAGTATCTAATTTTCTGTTTTCTTTTGCTAGTCCCATAATTATGCTAATGCTTATTTATGCTTACATCTGTGGTTGTAGCAAAACTGTGAACCATTTTATGGAACAAAAGGTATTCCATGTGTTTGTTTTGGAATTTTTTTAATTATTTGTGGTATGCGTACACTACACCTATGCGACTATTGACTCTAGCTGTATCTGAATATAATATTGCCGCAGTTTGTGTTGCTGTAGCCAAGAATTAACTTAGACTACTATATTGATTTTCTTTATCTTGCTAAGATGCCAATTCTGCTTACTATTGTTCTTTATTTTGATGAACATAATGTTACTCTTTTTCTTCTTTTGATGCAGTGAATTTCTTAAAGTATATTCCATTATAGTTGCTCAGAACAAACGACTACTGATTTTTTTTCAGCTTCCTTTGAGTGCGATTCAGAAACTGTTGTCAGCAGCACCACCTTCTGAATCTAATGCATTTCGCATTGACTTTCGTTCTGGACATGTTCACTATCTGAATAATTTGGAAGAAGATGCCATGTACAAACGTTGGCGAAGCAATATCAATGAGGTGCTTCTTTTCTGTTTGGGTTTGAGCTGAACAGATCTCAGATTGGTAGTTTGTGTTTGTTTAAATCATTTGTTTCTGATGTTGTAGATATTGATGCCGGTCTTCCCTGGTCAGCTTCGATACATTCGAAAAAATTTGTTCCATGCTGTTTATGTAATTGATCCTGCAACAAGCTGCGGAGCTGAGGCATGTTTACTATATTCTTCTTAGATGAACACATTTAAGATTTGTTTGTGTATTCCTCTGTACTTTTGACAACTCACTTAAAATTCATGCAGTTACAATATTTCTGATAGTTTCTTTTTTCTGAAAATTTTTAGACCATCGACATGATTCTGTCGCTGCATCAAAGTAGCATTCCAATGAGATTTGGCATAATACTGTATTCTTCGAAACTTGTCAAGATAATAGAAGAAAATGGCGGCCATCTTCCCTCATCTGCTGTACAAGATGACAAGAAAAGAACAGAAGATGTTTCCAGTTTGGTAAATTGTTCGTTCACTTTTAGGTTTTTTTCGTTATATCTTGTCCATGAAAATGGATTGGCTTTTTGATTCCTATATCTGTATTTAGATGTGGAATATCCATCTATCAATTTTGATAGCATCTACAACTAAAAATAAGTATGATAAATTGATAATATTCAACTATATATGACCTCTTACACGTAGATGAGTAGATCCAAGGATTACAATTTCGAATAAGATCGCCCGTACCGGGCGATACGTACCGGTCCGTCAGCAGACCGTTACACGAACCGTCCACTACTGAGTGGTATTATATATAATATATATATATATATATTATAATATATAGATTATATAAATATGTGACGTCGTCGAAAAAGGGACGCCACCTTTTTCGACAACGTTGCTGAAAAATTCTTTTATATATATATATATATATATATAGAGGTGATGCCACCTTGTTTTTCGGCGATGTCATCGAATAATATATATATATATATATACCGAATGGTATACAGTACCGTACTGTATTGAGCGAATGTCGAAACTTCGGTACGGTACAATATTTCAATCTTTGAGTAGATCAATGTTTAAATTTCAATCAGATTTTGATTTCAGTATTCTACCGGACCGGTATGTTACTAGTGTACCAGCGATATACTAACTTGTACCTTTCTGATATCCCTTGGTGCGGTATTGATGTATCATATGCTATACCGGCCCATACCATCCATCAATGTTGATAGCATCTACAACTAAAAATAAGTATGATAAATTGATAATATTCAACTATATATGACCTCTTACATGTAGATGAGTAGATCAATGTTTAAATTTCAATCAGATTTTGATTTCAGTATTCTACTGGACCGGTATGTTACTAGTGTATTGGCAATATACTAACCTGTACCTTTCCGATATCCCCTGGTGCGGTATTGATGTATCATATCCTATACCGGCCCATACCATCCAGTATCAACTACACCATTAAACAATTACTACCAACCGCTGATATTGTTTGATACATTTCCTTTGTTGGACTAGTAAATCCTGGTCTATACCAATATTTGAAATGTTGATGTAGATACTAGTGCATGTTTTTCTATAATCATCTGCTACAACATTGTCAACAAAACAAGCAGTGATGTCCCAACTATTTAGGATCATCTAGATGTATCTTTTGTCGCCATTGAGCCTGGCATAGAGCAATATTTTCAGTTAAATTAAGAATATATAAATCTTTGTTTATTGTTTCTTAGAAAGTCTTCATAGGTCTCTCCCTAGCTCTCTTCGCACTATTATTTAAAATTATATTTTTACTAATTGTCATACCTCTTCTAGTTGACAACTATAGACCTTTTTAGTGCATATTGAATGATTCCCTCGTTTTATCTCTGATTTATATTATCTTAAATGTCTATCTCTCATTTTACCTCTGATTTGTATCATTTTAAATGATTCTCTCTCCCTGCCTTCTTTCTTTGACTGTTGCCTTCTCTCTCTGACTGTTATTGGTCCTCCAAATGCCTCTCCTTGCTTTCTTTCACTAGTCATCTTAGCCTTTCACACTACCCTTACCTAAGCTAGTAGCAACTCTTCGGGCCATTGTAAACTTGCATGCTAAAAGTTAGGTGCTGTTATCTTTCTTTTCGACATAATTTAAGGTTTTCTGTTGGATCTGGATTTTTCCTGTATATCAACCTTTTCGGGTCAACTATCAGTGACTCAAGTGATAAATGAACAAGTGTCCATTATCATTTGATCCTTTTTCGGTCAACTTTATATCAACCTCAGATGTGGGGCTTGATTGTCTCTTTTTGTATAACCTCTAGAAGTTTCTGACTAGATACATCTCTTCATGATTCTGAGCATGATCTTGCTGTGGAGTAAATTACATTATGCGGAGTTCTTTTGTTTTTCTACTACTCCAACTTGTATTTTAGTTTTTCTTAATGTTTGACTGTGAGCTTGCTTTGCTTATTCTCCTGCACTTGTTAGCTTTCCTTTTACATTGATATACTTCTAATTTTCTTCTTTTGCTTTTTGTGTCCTTATGCAGATTATACGTCTTTTCCTGTACGTTAAGGAGAACTATGACACTCAATTGGCATTCCAATTTTTGGGCAATGTATGCCGTATTAGTTCTTTGCAGAATTTTTGTTTTTAGTTGCAGTGAAATTGGTATCTCTTCTGAGTTCTGACAATTGCATTCAATCTATTCTTTAGATAATCTCATGATGTTTAGCTTCTTTGTTTTTCATTTTGCTGTTGCATTTTTCTATTTTTAGAAACCAAATTCTGCTAAAACTTGAAGTTGATAATTGTTTTTTGCTAGTCTTAAAGGCTTAATGCAACTTTGTATGAGAACTTTGTGAGGAATATCTGCTGCTTTGCTGTCAAATAAAATTTAAGCTCTTAGGATCCTTAAAATGAAAAAAAAAATAGTGTATATAGAATGCTGATAGACTGGTATCTTTAAGTTGCAGGTGGTTGTGGTTGGGCACACCATGGAGGGGAAAAACCTGCCACCTTTAAAAAACTAGGACTACAAGTTTTAGAAAGAAACCAAACTAGAGTGCCTAAAATGGGATGGTCTGTATCCCAATTCATGCTCAGACCACTAAATACCAGTCCGTATGGACCTGACTAGGTAAATTAAATTATCTGCTTGTGTCTCTCCTAGCACCAGATATTTTTTCTCTCCAATTTAGGTCCACTAATAAAATTATAGACTCTCTTAAACGTTATATACTGCTTGTCATAGTCCATGTACTGCTTTAGACTGTGGCTTGCATGTATAGAATAATCTCTGGGAATTAGGATGAGTACATTAGCGTGGATTATTGTCTCTTGTCAATCAAGATAACTGAAGTATAGCTAAGCCTCAATAGATCCACTAACCCTAGGGTTAGGTTTAGGGTTGACTCAAGAGTCAAGGAAATGATAATTAAGGATTAATTTCTTGCTTTATCAATTTATTGACGTATATTGGTATACTTAGTCCCTTAATTATCTGAGGAAAATTGTACTCTTGAAGATGCATAAGTCTTGCTTTAACTAACTCCAAATGATGAACCCCATGATATCAGCAGCATGGTTAGCTCATGACCTTTATTTTACTTCCAATGAAATTTATAATAGTTTTTCTTGGACAAGATCATTGGACAAGGATTGCCATTTCATGGATTGGGTACAGATGCCCTTCTATGCTATCTGGTGTGGCCCTATGTTGGTCGGTGCATATCAAATGTTAACTTAGCCTAAGTTGCCCATGGGCACAACTCGTTGGCAGGACACGTGCTATTGTGCTAGAATGACATCTATTCATCTGCTATCTTATTTGACTTGTGTTGCAACCCCTTCTAGAATGACATCTACTCTTGCATGTGCACTTATGAGTATGAATAAACATCTATTCTTGCTTGCAACATCTTTTCTTTCTCTTTATGTTATGAAATTATGTTATTTTGTTTTTCTCACTGTTAACTTAAGCATTGTACAAATGCATTTTGCGCATGATTTTAATATTTTGTCATCTAGATAATTAAAGTGCTCACATGAAGTTATATACTATGCATTATGAATTTTCTTTTTGATGTGATAATGGACAAGGTCTGGTTTTGGTTGCCAATAATTGTTGAAGAATATGTCCAATGTATTACAGGTAAACAAGTTATGGAATAGTGGGGATGATTTTGGTGAAGAAAACCTTGAAGCACATCATGTTGAAGGGGCATTTGTGGACTCTCTCTTGTACAATCCTATGCTATTTTTGAATTGTGGACACTAAGCATCTTTAGTTTTACAAGAGATCAAAAATTTGTGGTTGACATGTATTTTGATTTTTTCAGATCAAAGGCAAAATCTCCTCCTCATGATACATTATTAAAGCTTGAAAAGGAACTAACCTACAAAGAAGAGGCTGATGGCAGCTCTCTTTTTGTCTTTAAACTCGGGTTATCTAGATTGGAATGCTGCTTATTGATGAATGGTCTTGTATATGAAGCAAATCAGGTTAGTCATTACATTATTTGTACAATGTTATTTTTTATTGAATGATATGACAGGCCAATCTGTATCATATATCAGTCCAATATGGACTCTAGCATGGTATATCACAGTACCATAAAAAATTACATATATTTAGTGTTATTATTACTTGGGCATGGTGGTCATAAACCATGTACCTATTTGGTTGGTGAACTTCAATCAGGATGGTTTGGTATCTGCACCATTGTAATCTCAATAATGCTTTTCCCTGGGACTTAGATTAAGTGTCGAATGGTTTGTAGAACACTTAGATTGAGTAAATTATGATATGTATAAGATGGAGGCCTTCATTTTGGGCAACATCATTTTTTGAATTCTGGATGGCATAGCAAGGATGATAGATGATGAGGTTGTCAAATTCTCATGGACTTGATAAATCAGCTGTTAATTAGTATTAAAATTTCATAAGACATTTTAAGTTTCAGCCTTATATCAAGTTAATAGGGATAATAGTGTTTTCTTTGGCATGTGCACCAAGCCTTCTCACAAGCTAGATTAGGCTACTTGTTAATTGGGTTTGGGATGTTACGAGAAGGAAAACATATCTTAAGTCGGGTTTGAGACTAGTTAACTTAAGAGTTTAGACAATTACTAAAATCTCGGTATGTTACCTATACTTATCAATTCCATAGCATACTCTGTCAGTGTAGTATTGGTACAATCAGTACTAGTTTTGGTCCCCTAACATCCCCATTCAATCCTTATTAGAACTTATTATCAGGGTTTTCCGAATCGGGTACCAGACCCGATTTGAAGATTTGTCAGGTCGGTATGTACCAGTGTATTGACACACGGTACACTGGTAAGTATCGGTGTTTCGGAGAGTAAGAAAAAAAGGGAGAAGAGGAAGGGATAGTAGAGGAAGGAGGAAGAAAGAGGGAAGAAGAGGAAGCGGCGGAAGAGGAGGAAGACGGGAAGAGGAAGAGGAAGAGGAGAAGAGACTTACCTGTGATGTGGTGGTGTGCAGTGAGGTCACGGCAAGTGGAGGTCGTCAGTGGTCGACTGTGTGAGAAGCATTGATTGTAGCATCGGAGGCGATACTCGCTAGCCCTACGTAGGCGGTGCTTGCGTGAGAAGTCGGAATTAGGTTTTCCCACTTCCTTTTTATATGGCGGATCGGATTGGGGTGGGTCCGCGTATTGATCAACGCTTGGATCGGTACGTGCCGCTCGTTTCGAATCGGTTCGGGCGAAACGACGATCACCACTTATCATGAACATGCCATAAACACATTCATAAATCATTCCTAAAAATTTCATTAGTTATATATTCATTAAAAATATATGTTAGAAACTTGTAAGTATATGAATTTAATTACTATATAAACCATACATTATTAGTGGGTAGCTACTAGCCATTTTGTACATATAGGCAAAGTAGTCTTACTGCTCTAGTTAATGTGGAATTAGTTTTGTGCAAGGAATGCGATCTAGCTGGACTGACACTTGGTACATCGGTATGTACTGACTTCTAAAAAAGGGCTAAAAATTTAGCTGAAAATTGAAAAATTAATAAGTGACGGTCAAGGGAATGAGGAGGAGGAGAGGCGATGATGCATGAGAGGAGGGAAGTAGTAGGAGAGGCGGGGATGTAGAAGGAGAGAAGAGAATGAGGTGACATAGAAGAAGGGGAGGAGAGGCGGTGGCACAAAAGGAGAGGAGGGAGGGAAGCAATGGAGGAGGGAAGGAAGAGAAGTGATGGCATAGGAGAGAAGGGAAGTAGGTGGATGAAGAAGGGAGGGGAGAAGGTGGTGGTGGATGAGGAAGAGGAAAGGAGGTCAAGGATGAGGAGGAAGAGAAGAGTATTGATGATGGTTGATGACGATAGGCAGGAACAACAAGTGGCAATGAGGGATGCGATCAACGGCGGAAGCAGATGCAGGTGCTGGGGAGAAGGCATGAGAGGATAAGCTAAGATTCTAATTTTTGTTTGTTTTTGATTTTTTTTAAATGTTGGGTTGACTATCTAGTCTTGGCCCATTACCGGGTGGTAAGGCCTGTTCAGAAGCCTTACTGCTTGGTTCATAGGGCTCACCTAGTGATAAATCGTGTATTACACTTCAACCGCTCGAAATTGAGCTGGTCCATGTGCCAGTCGGACCATATGAGGCGGACAAAATTGCATTCCTTGTTTTTGTGTCCTATAAGTCTATAACTATGGTGATTGTTGAGCATTGGTACTATCACCACTATATTGGTATTGTTAAATATATGGAACCTTGGATTCAGTAGACTAGGATCAATTTTCAACATCTCATGTGACTCAAAATCTGTACTGGTAAGAAGACTGTGATCATGAGGAACTCTTGTATGACTTGATCTCATCCGAGCTCTTCCTCATCTTCTAAAAGTAATAAACTGCCTTTTATTTGCTTGGATAAATAATGCTAAAATTGAAAATATTATTTTCTTTGAATTTTGGATCAGCTGATCTTTTGGAGGAAAGATGAGAAAATGGTGCCTATAAACTGGACCAGAGAACTATGAATTAATGCTACATTAGTAAAGCAAGGAATATTACATGGGGATGCCTGAGGCCTCCTGATAACTTGATAAGCATTTCTGAATTATATATATGAGTAGCAAAAGAAAATTAATTATGATAAAGCAAAGTGTGGGATAGTTTTAGAACAGAATCAACAGATGTTTTATTCTGTGAACAAAAGACCATCCAGTTTTTTCTGTTATATCTAGATAGTGCATTCAGTCTGTAAAATTGTTGACATGGTTCTTGTTAAAATTTTTTCATGATTTTGTACTACTTGTTGCTATGTAGGAGGCTTCTATTAATGCTATGAATGAAGAACTGCCCAGAATTCAAGAGCAAGTTTATTACGGCCATATTAACTCAAAAACAGACGTGTTAGAAAAATTTCTTTCTGAGAATGGTTATCGCCGCTATAACCCTCAGGTACTATAGTTAATTGCATTTTGAAAGCCATTTTGTTCTTTCATTTCTCAAGTACTTGTGTTTATAACCAATAAAACACCTAGATCCTCAGCGAAGCTAAGGGACACAAAAAGTTTAGCTCACTGATATCATCGTATGTTGGGACGGAAAGTATTCTTCAAGATGTCCATTACTTACACTCTTATTCATGTAAGATTAATTGATTAAGATTTTTTTGGTGTTCTTGGCTCCTTTTCGTTAGTTAACTTGTTACTGTGTAATTCAATATGCAGCTGCAGATGATTTGAAGCCGGTTACACATCTTCTAGCGATTGATATTACATCAAGGGCAGGAATGAAGTTGCTGCATGAAGGAATAAATTACTTGGTCTTGACTTCACTCTTGCGCATTGAGATGCAATTGCCTGATGTGAACTTCAAATCACATTATTGATTTGTGATGTTCTTCTTGCAGATAGGAGGATCTAAAAGGGCCCGTGTTGCTATGCTACTTTATAGCACTGTCGGAGCTTCATCAACTGCTTCACATTTTGTTAAGGCCTTCGACACAGCGGTATCTGTGTTCAGGTTAGTCTTCTTCCCTCATTTCTATAGGATCCCCTATATGCTTAAGTTATTTTTTGAGATGTTACTTATCACCCTACTTTTGTGTAGTTTACTGATACGTAAATTCTATAATCTGACAATTTTTTTAATAATTTAAGCGACAAGGAGCGAGTCTTAGACTTTTTGGAAGAACTCTGCTCATTCTATGAAGATCAATTCATGACTGCGTCTCTGTTGGATTATGACAATTTCAGCATATTTACTGATAGAGTTTGTGAACTAGCTGCAAAATTTGGCTTGCCATCTGATTATTACAATTCAACGTTTTCAAGCTTCTCAATGGATGTAATTAACAAACAGATGGAGAAGGTACACATTTATTTTTGTTAGTCTGGACATGATTTTTCATGTTTATCACATTTTTTTAGTTTGTATTTGAGGTAAAAATAAACAAAATAGTTTGCTTTGTTTCAAAAGATATAGTGAAATTAAGCAAGTGGCTCCCGTTAAAGGACTAAGGAACTCTTACAAAGTAAATAATTACTTGCTTCCTAATGATGTCTGTATATTGTTTTGTTCAACGTGTTATTTGTCTTCTTGGAATAAATGAAAACTACCTATTGAATCAGCCTGAATTTTTGATCCTGAGTTTTAGATATAAGATTATTTTGGTTTATTTGTTACAATATTGACGTTGTCTCTATGTCAAATGACCAAGTTTAAGTACATAGACCAAGGATTGAAATTTCAGGTATTGGACCATGTTGGTCCATGCATGGACTAGTACAGGTGTGGTTTGTTTCGGCATATCGATACATGGTATGTTGGCACATACCATGGTAAGAAAGGGGGCGTTGGGAAGAGTAGGAGGAGGAGAAAAGAGGAAAGGAGGAGACAAGGATGAGGAAAAGGAGGAAGGGAGGAGTAGGAGTACCAGGCTGGTGGTGATGGATGGCACGATCAGTGGCAGAGAGAGAGAGACACGCAAGAGAGAGATCGAGAGAGACACAGAGGGGGAGAGGGAGGGAGTGGGAGTGATGGGTTAAAGCCTAAAATGCCACAAAAACAATGGACCATTGTCACCATTCAGGTTCACGCCTGGACTGCCAAATATCAATCCTTGATGTAGACATTTGAAAGTATAACTAAGGATGCCTGGTTTTATACATTTGTCTTTGCCACAATGTTGGCAAAATGATATTTTATGATGGTTGTGATATGTTTGCAATCTCTTGGCATAACTTCTGTCAAGATTGGTTCTCCTTCAGGGCAAGGTCTTCAATTTCGAATAATACCACTCGTACCGGGCACTACGTACTGCTCTGCTAGGACCGCCTGCTGTTGGGCAACATATATATATATATATATATATATATATATATATATATATACCGAGCGAATCTCGAAACTCCGGTACGGTATGATATTTCAATCCTTGCTTCAGAGAGCTACTTTTTTTTTAGGATAGCACCGGCCTTAAAGGGAAGAAGAAAAGAACAGAGAGAGAGGGAGGGAGAGAGAGAGAGAGATACTAAATTAAACTAGCTCTGACATTATTTCATCAAGGAAATATCAAGTGTTATACCATAGTTTTCTTATATCTACCATGGAACAATTGCTTGTAGGTTAGTTCAATCGAAATCAAATGTTTCATGGCCATCAGTATAAAATCATAAGAATTGGCAATTGCAAGATGAGTTTTTTGCAGTGATTTAAAAAGCGCTAGGCGCCAAAAGGCGCCAAGGTCCAAAAACGCCCGAGGCGCTAGGCGCTCGCCCGAGCGAAGCGAGGCGCTAAAATATAAAAATATAAAATATAAAATATAATTAATAAATATAATTATTTAAAATTTTAAATAAAAATATAAAAATATATAATATAATTAATAAATATAATCACATTAACAGTATAAATCTGTTGACGGAGAAACGAGGAAGCAGCGGCGAGCGACGGCAGCAGCGGCGGCGAGCGGCGGCAGCAGTGGCGGCAGCAGCAGCGACGGCAGCGACAGCGGTGAGCGGTGGCAGCGGCAGCGGCAGCAGCAGCAGCGGCGAGAGGCGGCAGCAGCAGCGGCGAGAGGCGGCAGCGGGAAAGGGAAAGGGAGCGGAAGGCGCGAGCAGCGGGAGGCCTCGAGGGAGGCGCGAGCAGCGGGAAGGCTCGCGGGAGGGCTCGCGGGAGGCGCGAGCAGCGGGAGGGCTCGCGGGAGGCGTGAGCAGCGGGAGGGCTCGAGGGAGGCGCGAGCAGCGGGAAGGCTCGCAGGAGACGCGAGCAGCGAGAGGGCTCGCGGGAGGTGCGAGCAGCAGGAGGGCTCGCAGGAGGCGCGAGTAGCGAGAGGGCTCGCGGGAGGCACGAGCAGCGGGAAGGCTCGCGGGAGGCGTGAGCAGCGACAGCGGCGAGCAGCGGCAGCGGGAGCAGCGACAGCGAGCGACGAGATCGCGATCGGGATCGGCAGCGGCAGCAGGTTAGGGTTGGGGTTATATCGGTTTAGTTGGTTCGATTGAACCAACTAACAACCGAACCAGGACCGAACCAGACCTAAAATTCTGGTTCGGTTTACCCAGGCGCTCGCCCGAAGCGCCCAGCGCCTGGGCTCGGGCGAGCGCCCAAGCGGCGCCTGATTGAAGCGCGCCGCCTGGGACATTAGCGAGGCGCTCGGGCCTCGCCTCGCCTCGCCCGAGCGCCTAGGCGAGCGCCCGAGCGCCTTTTGCAATCACTGGTTTTTTGTAGTTGTATCAAAAAATCTAGAAAGTACCTAGATGTCAACTTTATAACTGGAAACTTTTTGGTTCCAATGTATATATTAGATCAGAAATTGAAAGTTTATTTTATGGAAATGTGACTTCAAGACTTAGTATTGAATTCAAAGTCTCCAGGATATATGACTCTATTTTACTACTTAAATAATAGATCTCTTCATAGAATTCAATTTATCCAAAATGAAGGATCTTCTGGTCACAGATTCTTTATTGTTTTTCTTTTCCATCTGTTCTTTGATAGGTAGTGAAGATTTGGCTGATTTAGTAGAAGTTCCTTCTTGGTGTTGTACTAATGGTATTGGAAGCCTTGATCAGTAGATTAATAATTTTTTTGGTGCTGTACTAATGTTGTTGTATATTAATAATTTTTTGTACAACTACTGGATATTTAAATCATTCTCCATAGACACATAATTAAAATATTTTCATTACATAAATAAAATGATTATTTATTTGTTTGTAGCTATGACCATTGAGATGTAAAAGTTGTAACTCTGTCATGCAATGATTTGTAGTAGGGCTTATTCTTTGTGGCCAATTTGTCATGGCACTTGTTTTCTACTATAGGGCTTGAAAGGAAAATAGATGAAAGTTTTGGCTAAAGCTCTTTTTCAGTTTTCTTGTCTTGGAGACCTGATCTCATGGTGGCTCTAGGTCTTTAGTGGACAACATTGCAGATTTTGTTTTTCATCTTCTTCTGCTTATCTGAGTTTTGCTTTGACATATCCTAATTGAGACTTGCTTTTTCAAATATGCAGGTCTCAGGTTTTTTGCATGGGCAACTTGGTCTTGAATATGGTTCCAATGCTGTAATTACAAATGGAAGAGTGAGCTACATAGTGCCATATTACTTAATATAATTTGCCCAATGCTAAAAGTTCTAATTGATTTTTGATTCATTTTGTACTAACTCATTAATTTTTAGATATTTATCCTCAAAGATGGGAGCCCCTTTCTAAGTGATGATTTGAGTCTTTTGGAGTCTGTGGAATATGAACTAAGAATTAAATACATCTATGAAATTATTGATCAAGTGGAATGGGTAGATGTTGATCCTGATGACCTGACAAGGTAAATTTCCAATGTTGCAGTTACTTCTTCATAGTTGTTTATAATCTCTTAAAATATTTAAAGGTTTGGGTATGAAATTGTTTGAAGAGTTTGTTAATAGGTTTACAAAAAAAAAAAATCCAAACGTATAAAATGATCTCCATTTATAATCATCTTTATTGAAAGTTGAAACACTTCTTTTTTAAGGATTGTGCTTCATGGAAGTCCTTCAATCCCTAACCTGTGGCATTATAAAGTCCACCTACACCATGGAGGTAGATGGGCACTGAGATAATATGATAAATATGTTTGTGAAATAGTTTGGATTTCCATTCTTCCAGTATTATTTTAGTTTTGTTTGGAAGAGGGATCCAGCCCAATTTTGCATGCTTGTCAGGTATGTGCAGGATTCCTAAATATTCAAAGGGAGGTTAGAGGCTTGATAATTGAACATCAATCTTCACACATTTCCTCAATGTTAGGACCTAGATACCATGATTTTGCATTTATCAAAGACAATGGCAAGCCAGAAAATTTTAGTATAGTGCAACTTCATGTTCCATTAATTGACCTTCATCAATTGATGAGAAAATCAACATGTTATTCGTGAACTAGTCCATGGTTTCATGAAGAGATCCCATGGATACTGGACACCTAATTCAGCCTGCTAGTTGTTAAGGTAAATGGACATTCACTACTAGAATGAAGATTAACGGATAAAATGGTTCTTCATTTGTTAGGCCTCATATATGGGAAGAAAATTTTGGTAGACTCATTATACAATGCCCAGCAAACCAAAGATTTAGTCAACTGCATGCAGAGAGTTCTAACAATACATATATCCCACAGTGGATATAGTTGTTCCCTCTACACTGGAGATGCTACCTCTGGCTTTAAAGATGTTGAGAATGAAATCTCAGTATAACTTATTAAAGTTTCTCAAAATCCACCACTCCTTGCACATACGTGGATTGTTGATCTGAAACAATCAGCAACATCTATTCTTTCAGAAAAGCCAATTATACCAGATAAAGGAGTTGGATGAGGGGCTTAGTGAACTTGTTAGTAGGAACTTTGTGAATACCTTACAAATATAGTTGATTAGGCTGGTCGGCCTGTAAGTGTTAGATGACAGAGTTATTCTCCATCTTAGGAGTAAAGGGTAATAAATGCTTGATCTAGTTTCTTAATTGAGTTGGATCCATCACAGAACCCTTGGAAGATTCGGTAGATCATGAATCGTCTCCAAGAACCCTTGGAAGATCTTCATGCTTGTTAGAAGCCATTAGGTCCTGGGTTTCTGTCCTAGATCAACAAGAAGACCAATGCTTTAATTTCTTCTATTGAGAAAGGTTTTCTAGATTAGCAGCGAGGCTGAATTCTGAGGGTAAGTTTCTCACTGAAACAACTTTCAGTGGGTTTAGGTTAACACCTAGTATTACATCTTATCTGTGATGGCTATATCAATTCTTGTGTCCAGTTAGAGTAATGAGCTAATATGCCCCAAATTAGCTTTTCAATGATTATCTCAATGTACATCTGTATCTTTGAAATTGATGTTTAATTGGACTAGCAAAATCAATCAAGTGTTCTGTATGCCACTGCATTGAGGCTGTTTATCACGGTTTTGTATTGTTTGAAAAATACCAGTTTGTTAGAAATACAAATTTGGTTGTTTGAAGGAATAGTGGTCATACTAAATTGGGAAGCCATTTAGATTGGATAACATCTTATTTGAATGCCATGGTGACGAAAGATAAGTTTCCATCCTTCCAACACTACATAGATCGTTGAACAATTAGATAGACAGGAAGAAGTATGATATCTATTGTAATGAAACAAATAATGTCATGATGTTCTAGCATGATATTTTATAAAAGAATGGAGTATTTCGTAGATTTCTTCTAGATTAGATTGTAATCCTCCCTTTGAACTATGTCTTTTACTTATTCATAATTTCATGATTTACTCTCAATCTTCCATTTTCATATTGTTGTATTTCATTTTTCACTTTGGTAATACCTGGGAATAATCTCCATTGCTTTTATATTTTCCAATTCATAAACTCCCAGTACATACACTTACTCCATTTCCTCTACTTGCAGTAAATTTTACAGTGATCTTATCATGTTAGTTTCCTCTTTGCTGTCTACACGTGAACGGAGTTCTGACAGGGCCCATTTTGAAATTTTGAATGCAAAACATAGGTATGTGCTTTCACTTGTTTTACCTGCAATGATGCTTTCTTACAACATACCACCGTCTTGACTGATGTTTGGCTATCCTTTTTTTGTTTTTGCTACTAAAAGTATAGAAAGGAATTCTAGAATGTGACTTTGACTTTACAGGTATGGGGATATTAGTGTACAATAAAAAACTAGCTACAGACCCATGCTATGCATGCGTCGTTGTAGAATTACAACATTGATAATACTTGTTCCATCGTTCATTCATATATGCAGTTTGGTAAAGCATAGCTAGCTGGTCACCTGAGATCTCTTCTTCCTAACCTAACTAATGAAAAACCCTAACTAATAGATAGAAGTCAATGTTGCATGTCTGTTAGGGATTCTAGATTATAATTTGGCTTGGCAATTATTGCACTTATCTAAAAGTTGGATCAGAGTTACACTTAATAGTTGATAACATGGTACAAATTTATGTTGGATTGTGTATAACATTTTTCGGTTGCTTTAACAAAACCAATTTTTAAGTTCATATTTGTGCACTGCTTTAGTATATTGTCTTTTGTTTTATTTATTGCCAAGGCTCAAGGCATTAAGATCAACATATGAAACTGATCTCGAGCAGAGTGAATCGACCATGTCGGACTGCTATTCATTTTGGCTTAAAGAATAATTTAAACATAAAAAAGAGACAGAAGTATTTATATTTAGTGATAAATGATGATAGATCTACAGAAGGAAAAATTAAAATTTCTGAAATACGAATAGTCTGCATAAAGTATACTATGATCAGGGTTCTCAATTTCGATGTGTACTGCTCGATATGAGCAGTATGTATCGGTCCGAGAGAATACCGGTACGCGGACCATCCTCTACCGGGCAATTCCAATGTTTTGACTGGTACCGAGACGTACCAATCGATACTGAGACGTACCGACCGGTACCACCTCGGATTTCGACCGTTACCGAGGCATACCATTGGTACGCCCTAGCATGGTAGGTGAAGATATTTTTAAGATTTTAGGGTGTGCCATCGGTACGCCCTAGCATACCGACGGTATATATCGGTACGTATCGTTCCGAGCAGAGCTCGTTATGCCAATACGGACAAGTATTCAAAACCTTGATATAATGTAAGCCAAACATTAATATGACATAACACACATTCATCCTATATGATCCATAATAGAGGGCCAAACAATATGCATATGCAATTAATAAAGAACATTACAAAGTATCACATATATAAATGTAGGCTTTCATTATTAGCTAATATGTAATACTGTAATAAATATTGCATCCAAAGTATCACAGGTATGGTGAGGCTAATATGAACATTGCAATTCTTCACAAATAATGATGATGTTGAAAGATTGTTCTTTCTATTAATATTATTGTTTGCATCCAAGGTTTTAATTTTTCATATTGTATCACTTAAAAATTATGAAAATTTTTGTTTGTTGCTTTTCAACACGCAACACTTGGTCTTTGTTATTCTGTGAGGTCAGTGGGCCGTCCACTTTTTCTTTAGTCTGCATGGTGGGAGATGGGTGGGGGATGGGCTTTACTTCAATTTGGCCCTATTGGCAGTATTAATGGTTGTATAGATTTTTTAACTAGTAAAAAATTGGCCTTTTATTAATTTGGAGGTATAGTTCATCCTTTCACTCCATTGATCTCATTAGATGCAAAAGAGTTGCTTTGTACCAAACAAACAGGATTGATGTGATTGAAACCATTTCAATTTTTGGGCGTTACACCCCCTTTACCTTCCTCACCTCCTATGCCACTCTCACTCACTCTCTTTCTCAACTACATTCTCAATCTCAATCTCTTGTTTTCTTCGGTAAAAGGCTTAGAACCTCTCTAACTGCCTTCCAAAAGAATCGAGGAAAGAAGGTTGATTTGCATCCCAAAAGGGCTTAAATCTCAAGATCAGATCTAAATCATCTTCAAATCAAGGTAATTTGATACCTAAACTCTAAGTTAATTTTATATAATTAGGTTGAGGAAAATGTTTATTCTTTTATGATTAGGAAATTAAGGGATAATTAAGGGTTAACTCTTCCACGTACACCTAATTAAGGACTGATTAGAGATGATTAAGGGTTCATTCAAGCATGTACATTTTTCTTGATTACGAAATTATCCATTAATTAAGGGGTTATTCTTGCATGTACACATAATTAAGGGCTTCTATATCTCATTTATTGTTTTATGGTCTGAAATTGAGTTTATAGCTGTCTAACATGATTGCATATAACCAGAAAAGGTTTGAAAAAAGGGGATAAAATAGGCATTTTTTTCTTGTTTCCAGCATTATTTAATTTTGTTTTTTGAAATCCAGTGCATATCTGTATATTCTATGTTTATATACAGATAGAAAGATTGAGATGACAATCACACTTGCAGCAATAGGGCAAGAATTAAAATATTCCTATCTATTTGGTCCATTGATTGCACTAAGATGCATGTCATCTCGTGCTAGATGTTGATGTATCATCTATACACTGCAGGATAACTCTTACGAAAGATCCTTGTTCATAGAAGGGGGCCATTGTTGTAGTTGTGATATTTTCTTTCTGGTGCAATGATTCTTAAGTCTCATTGGTTCTTGGTGCTTAGGATTATGGTAGGCGCCTTTGAGGGCTTGAGACCATTTTGGTGCTTGCCCATTTTTTAAAATGTTGCAAAGAGGTGCTCCACTCTAACCTTCCTGTTAAGGCAGTCTTTTGGAGCATGCTTCTTGGTTGCCATTGTAAAATGCAAAGGATAAGCATGCTTAATATATATGCATATAAGAAAATGGTCTTTGCAGATTTTGTATTCTGAAGTACCCTCAAGTTGTTGCACTTGTACCATACACATTTTATCTTGTTTGACTTTCTAGTTACAGATGATCATTTGTCATTATTAATTTATTATGGTACACTAATCCTGTACCTCTTTCTCCATAGATATCCATGTGTTCATGTCCACAGATTGATTCTCTTTGCCCATTGTCGTTTATGTAAATAGGTCCACTCTGGATTATTGCCTAATTTTGGAAAGCTTTTTCTGACATTTAGTGATGTAAAGTCTCTTGTTTTTTAGTTCACTAAATGTCAGACATCATTATATTTTCTAATTCCTAATTTCTTTCTCAGTGCTGTCAATCTGAATACTGGAAACTCCAGCATACATATTGATGCTGTAATTGATCCTCTAAGTCCTTCAGGACAAAAGCTTTCTCCACTTCTTCGTATACTATGGAACTGCATTCGACCAAGCATGAGAATAGTCCTAAATCCAGTTGTAAGTTCTTGGCTCTAATGTTGTGTTCTGTTTCATATAATATTCAAGCTCCAGAACCTGTGAACAAATTAGGTTCCTAAATAGCCAATTGTTTTTTACTGTCTGATACATCTGTATTGTAACAATTAGTTTATGCCGTTATGTGTAAAACTATCTGTCATCAAAAGTTCCTCTTTTTCATTTTCATGTGAAAGTAATGCTAAATGCTACGAAAATTTCTTTTGTGTTCATGTTTTGGATGTATAACTTGTCGGACCAGTATCTGGAATAAAGAAACAATTACATATGTTCATGGTTTTAAGATTTGCACCACGTCATAATCCGTTGGTGTACCAGACCGTTTGACTGTATAGTTTGGTGAAAACATATTAAACAATTAGTTAGTTTTTTGTTGGGGCATTTAGGTGGAATTATGTCATATACTGATTCAATAAAATTCTGATGAGTATGAATACTGGTTTGAAAACCTTGCTATGCAGTACCTTAGTATACTGATTCAATAAAACCATTATGTGGTTAACAACTTTGATGTATTGAAAGCTCTAGTTTAGATTTTTGATATTTGTATCAGGATTAACTAGGGCATTCCAGTATATATTATTGGGATTTGGGATCAATTGAATTGGCCAGATCAACCAGAACAAAATTCAAAAAAAATAAATAAATCATTGAAAAATCCTGTTAAAATTTTTTTTTACCATCATATTTTTCATAAAATATCTAGTGACATGAGACCAAAAAGTATAAGATAAAAACCTATATAAAATTATAAAGAAATGATTATATATAATTATTAAAAAACATAGAAAATGATGATTATATATACATCGTACAAGATCTTCAAACTAATCTATTTGCAGCTTTGGAGATGGTGATGGATCCATTCTGATCTTGATGCTTCTGTAATTACCATGAAAGTGAACTAATAAATAAGGCAAATGAAAATGAGAACTAAAAGCTATATTTGACATCCATGGAAATTTGTGATTAATCATGAGTTTCATTATACTAATTGTCTTTGCTATGACATTTTTTTCCTAGGAGGATGATGGTCACTCTTTGTCCTCACTTTTCCTCATGTTTTTTTTCTTTGTTTATCCAATAGTGGATGATTTGGCAATAAATAACAATAATATCAGCACCTCCTCTATTTTAAAGAGAGAGTCCTAACTCCTAATTTTCTTTTTTATGTTTCTTTTGTCTTGGCTTCCCTGTTAAATAATCTTAAATGGACAAAATGAGCGAATTATAATTCACTTTGGAACTTTGGTTGATTTTGAACAGTTTCTGGCATAGTTGACTACTTGACTTTAGCCTAGCTCAAGGGCTCATGTAAGAGTGTTCCACTGCACATAAACCTCAATGTCTATGTATTATTTTTATACAGAAATGCTAATTATTAGCATATGGAAAATCCTGACAGTTGTTTAACATAGAAATTGGTAGGCATTTATATATATAAAATTCTGATTAGATACCTCATAGTGATTGTATTAATTTCAAAGTATATTGACTGTGGTAATTTGCAAATCACATGTTAGTTTTGTGTATTGTCTTAAAAAATAAGCATTATGATTATCATATTCTTTTATCAATGTAGAAGTTATTTGGAACTTGGTTATGAAATTTGATATATTCTTGAAAGTTCAAGGAAATGCCATATAATAGTGTGAAATTTGAGATAGGCTTGAAAGCGTAAAAAATTGTCATATGTGTGAAAATTGTTATATGCATGTACTCCTGGTAAACAAATTCAAGGTTTGTGGTCACAAGTTGGCTTGGCTTTTTGTATCTGAGTAACGATTTTGTGTTTTGTGGTATGTTGGAGTTCGCTATGCGGTCCTTGCTTTATGAATCTGATGGCATAAGTTCTATTTTCAGAGAAGGTTTGGTATTCATTAAGCTATTTCGTCCTTCAGAAAGTTTGAGATGTACTTATTTGCCAGCCTAGTTCTTTATAAAAGTTTTCTTTCAGGTTATAATCACAAGTCACAACCATCCTAGAAATAAGAGTGAAATTTGTGTATGTGTCTAAAAACTCTAAAATCTAAGCTATATATTAACAGGCTATTAGACATAATTCGACCCATTTTTTAAGTACATATGGAAAACGGTCACATTGTATTTTCAAGATAAAGTTCAGATAGGTGATGGTAGCAAGTTTAAATAAAAGGTATTTCATGCTCTACTAGAACTTTTTCTGTCTGAATGCTCTCCGTTCTACTTATTGTATATTCATGTGTGAATTCGTCTAACCATTTATGAATAATGTCAATCACCACACCAATCTGTTGATTTTATTTCTTGTTTAAATATCTATATTTCTAGCTCGTATGTATTGCATCTATTTGGTCCTATGAAAGTGCATTTACATAGGAGTACATTGTACAGGACCTTATGTGCGTATTGTATTTTATGCAGAGTTCTCTTGCAGATCTCCCTTTGAAAAACTACTATCGATTTGTGGTCCCTTCATTGGATGATTTCAGCAATGTTGATTATTCAGTAAATGGCCCCAAGGCATTCTTTTCAAATATGCCACTATCAAAGACTCTCACTATGAATCTTGACGTCCCTGAGCCGTGGCTTGTTGAGCCAGTTGTTGCCATGTATGTTGCTTGCCGGTCATATTGTTTTTGATCTTATCTTGTTTCCGTTGTTGTTCCTTTTATCAATCTACAATTATGCATCAAAATACATACTTTCTTTTTCCTTCAATTTGTTATATAGTTTTTTCGTTTCTTTAGCCATGACTTAGACAATATTCTTCTGGAGAACTTGGGCGATTTGAGGACATTGCAGGCTGTGTTTGAACTTGAAGCTCTTCTTTTGACAGGTATAGCTGTCCTTACTATTAAAACATTACATTTTTTAAGGGGTTTCCAGTAAACAAAACATTGTCTTGTAGGGCATTGTGCTGAGAAGGACCATGATCCACCTCGTGGGCTTCAGTTGATTCTTGGTACCCAGAGAGGGCCTCACTTAGTAGATACACTTGTTATGGCCAATTTAGGGTACTGGCAAATGAAAGTTTCCCCTGGGGTATGGTATCTACAGCTTGCTCCTGGTCGAAGTGCAGACCTCTATGCACTCAAAGAAAGTGGAGATGGAAGTCCAGGAAATCGATCTGCAAAACTCATTACCATAAATGATTTAAGGGGTAAACTTGTACACTTGGAAGTAGCTAAGAAGAGGGGGAAGGAACATGAGGAACTTTTGAATGCTTCTGATGATCAACTGCTGGAAAAGAGAAAAGTATGTGGTCTTAATACTTAATACCATCTTAACTTACACTGTAAATTTATAATGCACTTTATGATGTCAACTATCTACAGGAAGGTCAAAATAGTTGGAATACAAATATATTAAAATGGGCATCAGAAATGATTGGCAGCGGTGGGTTGTCAAGGAAGGGAGAGAATAGACTTGTAAGGTTTTCTTTCCTCAGTTTGCTGTTACCGATGATGGTCAGATACTATAACTGGTTTATTGTGCTCTTATCTTGTCTTCTTTGTATTTTATGCTTTATCTTGCTTGTTCTTTTGAGCTTATCTTGCTTGTTGGTTATACAACATTTCACTATATAATTTTACAGCGTGTATCATCTATTAGGCAGGTTTCTTGCTTTATTTTATACTAATTTTGGAGCGCATGCCTAAGTGCCCGAGCCCTGGCAAGGTCCAAGCACCTCCAAAATCTTCAGGCTGGCAAATTTAATTGGGTGCTGCTTAGGCTGGCGGCCCACCAAATCGATATGATTGAGCTTGAGTTGACCCTGAATTAATTGATTCAGTTCAACCAAGCCAGTGACTACACATAGCTCCTCACCACTGCTTGCGTGCACAACTCCTTGTCATTGCCACCTGCGCTCATAGCTCCTCCTTCCCCCCCAACTTGTGATGACTGATCCCGCGATCACTTCTTTGCAGCAAAACCTATATTACGACCAGGGAGCAGAACACTGCTTCTCCTTGAGTTGCCACCTGCTTCTTGTCAATGATTGGTAGCTCCCCACTTTAGCAGTACCTCCCTCTCTCTTCTCTCTCCTTCCCAGCAGCCACTGAACACACCTCTCTCTCTCTCTCTCTCTCTCTCTCTTTCCCTTCCCTTCTTCCTTCCCTAGCTGTCGCCACCACCTCCCCTTGGGGACTGATTGGTTCCCCTTAAGTAGATTGGTCTCTGGATTTTTTTTGTCTATCTACTTGACTCTGTTTGTAGGCCTTTAACTTTGGGCTACCTTCTTTCTTTTCGTTCTTCCTCTTTCTCTTCTTCTTTCGACCACCCTCTATCCTCTTTGCTTTTGCTTAGGGCCTCCGGCAGCCCACCTTGTCTATCTTATTAGTAGGGATATTTTAAATATTGAATGCTACGAAATACATGAATTGTCTAATTTTTATTTTAATTATTATATTTCTCTTTAATTATATTTTTGATAATTTTTATATTGATGAGTGCCTTGCTTTGTTTGGGTGACCTCAGGCATCGACGCCTGTTAGTGCATAGCATCTTTCACAACACTTATAGTAATTTTCTCACAAGATCTTTGATGCCCTTGAGCTCAATGATATAATTTTGTTCAATGTGTCTGTCTTATAGCCCCCTTTTATGCGACTTGGATTCTTTTTTGTATATTGTGTTCACTATAAGCTGTACTTCAACAACATTAAGCTATATCAACAATGTTGTGAATTTTCTTCTCAGGATCACAAGAAGGCTGGAAGGCAAGGAGAGACAATAAATATATTTTCAATTGCTTCTGGACATCTGTAAGTACATGATTATAATTATATATATATATATATATATATATATATATATATATATATATATATATATATATATATATCTGCTGTTCAAATATAGATAGAATTCAGTACTGCCAAAGAAATTTTATTCTTTTTGTTACATCCAAACATAGGAAGACTTATCTTGCCTGCATGAGCATATAAAATATCTCAAGGTCGCACTGTCAGATTTATAACAAATCCCAATGGAATATGGCATTTCCCCACCTTTTGCTGAATCTAGAATATGGCATCTATTACCCAATCTTTCTACTTTATTAATGGACACCATTTCTTGTGAGCTTGTTGCTATGATGCTAGATGTTGCTTCAAGGAATTTCAAAGCTTTTCTAGGTTAAAAACTGGTTATGGACCACATACTAAAATTCAGAAGAGTATATATTCATGTATATGAGGAGTCATTATGGTTTTGACCAATTTTTATTTCCGATGCTTATCTTCAATTCATGACCACTAGGTTGTGGTTTATTGAGTGTATATATAGGCTCGTATCAAGCAAAAATTTCCATCTTAGCTTCACATTGCATTTTGCTTTTTTTTTTTTGTTGAGAAACCTG
This sequence comes from Musa acuminata AAA Group, assembly GCF_036884655.1. Lineage (NCBI taxonomy): Eukaryota > Viridiplantae > Streptophyta > Magnoliopsida > Zingiberales > Musaceae > Musa > Musa acuminata. The sequence goes on along the minus strand of NC_088331.1, from coordinate 10,593,532 downwards.
GACTTGTTTTTGAACAAACTTGTACCTGAAAATTCTGTATCCATTCTTGTTTTGCTACTTTCTATATAGTATCTATACAATGGTTGTTTGGTTGTTCTATTTACAACTGTTGAGAGGGTAATACAAATGGAACACATTTTTCAATCATTGACAATTCTCTTAGGAAGAAGTATGTTTGCTTTCATGAGCTATGAAATTTTAGGTAAAATGCTCTTATTACATTTGTTTATCACAATCATTTTCACTTTTTTTTTTCTAGGTACGAGCGCTTCCTCAAGATCATGATTCTGAGTGTTCTTAAGAACACTCAAAGGCCAGTAAAATTTTGGTTTATTAAAAACTATCTTTCTCCTCAGTTTAAAGTAAGTTTGTGTTTGTTTTCTTTTTTCTTTCTTTTTGTTCTTGTGCAGTTCAAATACAAAACCTAAATTATTTATAGTATTGGTAACAAACTAACAATATCAATTTCTTATGCAGGATGTCATACCTCACATGGCTCAAGAGTATGGTTTCCAATATGAGCTCATTACATACAAGTGGCCAACATGGCTTCATAAACAGAAAGAGAAGCAACGGATAATCTGGGCTTACAAAATTTTATTTCTTGATGTTATTTTTCCACTTTCACTTAGAAAGGTGTCTATTGCAAATTCTTTAGTTTCTGCATCAAATATTTAAGTGCTTTTATTATTATGGTCTATTCCCTTACTAAGTTATTGGAATCCTCTGGCAACATTGCATTCAGGTAATTTTCGTAGATGCAGATCAAATTGTAAGGGCAGATATGGGAGATCTCTATGACATGGATCTAAAAGGACGAGCTCTTGCATATACACCATTTTGTGACAATAACAAGGAGATGGATGGATATCGCTTTTGGAGACAAGTTGGTGCCATCTTGCTAGTTGTTATATCCGATAATTTGATAAACAATTTTCTTTTAAGAAAAAGATATGGCTATTTTATTAATTAATTTCTTATATGGTTGTAACTTGTTAAAGGGTTTCTGGAAGGACCATTTACAGGGAAAGCCTTATCACATTAGGTAACTTATATTTCATGTCCATCCTGTATCTTTATTTCAGTCCAAGTACTCCTCTTTTTGTAGTTTATCTGATCAATTTATGATGGCCCTACAGTGCTTTATATGTTGTTGATTTGATGAAATTCCGCCAAACTGCTGCTGGAGATACCCTAAGAGTATACTATGAAACTCTTAGCAAAGATCCTAACAGTCTTTCTAATCTTGATCAGGTAATCTTTTGGCTATGTTATCATTTATTTCCTTTGAATATTTATTCTAGATTAGTTATATCCAAATTATTTTGTTGAAGATCATCAAAATTCTGCATTCTGAGATAAGATTGCACCGATTGGACTGATAAAACAAACATAAGTTAAGCTCTCAAAGTGTTTCCATATTATCCACCTTGGAAGACATGTTCCTTTTATGGGCTTGTTCGTCTTGAAGAAAAGAATCTTATACTCAAAAGAAGTCTCACAATGTTTTCTTCTATTTCATCAGTGGAATTGTTAGAAGTAATGATAAAATTCTCAGCTTTAACTAAAGCTTGCTACAATTTTGTTGAGATTTGGTATTTGATTAGAGTGGGTATTTAAGTGTACCGCTAGAATCAAATACCTCAATGACTAAGAAGGTCAATGAGTTTGTTTAAGCAATAAATTATACCATTATCCTAACCATTTGAGGTGGCTATTTGCTCCCATCATTGAGGTCTAGTGAGGAAAATATCAACAAGGCCCTAGTCAAACTAAGAACCTTCAAATCCTAGTCTTCAAGATCTTCATTTACCTTTCGTACTGTTACTAATTTGAATTGGTGGATCTCGTCTTTTTGGGGCAGTGAGGAAAATATCAACATCTGCATCTCAGTGAAAACTTTTTGGACTTGTTTCCATACTGACTTATGATGTATAAAACATATATTGTGCTTTAATGAATGCCATTATATGACTTTTTCTTTATAAATATCATAACGTGTATCAGCACAATATGCTACTGAATGTTATTTTGGTGGGGTTATAATTAGTGATGGAAGTTGGTTATGAGACATCCATCACATCCATATATGCACATGACACATGACCAAAGTAACAAGTTACATGGTGAACAGAAATTGCAATCCCTCTTTGCCTCCAGTATTTGCTGAATATAAGGTTTTAAATTATCTATGCAAGGTCATGTTAAACACCATAGTCCATCTTTAATGTAAAGTTGTAAACTAGCTTTCAGATACTCCTATAAACAACCTCCGCTTGCAAGAATGCTTAACCAAAACCCTGTGCTGGGCCAGTCTCTTCCCTTATATATGATTATGTTTCTGATTAGCTTGATACCAACTTAGACATCATTTACCTCTGGATTTTTCTAGGATCTTCCAAACTATGCTCAGCACACAGTGCCCATATTCTCTCTTCCCCAAGAATGGCTATGGTGTGAATCTTGGTGCGGAAATGCAACAAAGGCAAAGGCAAAGACAATTGATCTCTGTAACAATCCAATGACAAAGGAGCCAAAGCTACAGGTTAGTAATTTAGCAAATTTAATAAGTTTATAGATTCACCCGTCAGTTCCTTTTTCTTATCCTGGTGCTATTGTGATATAGGGCGCTAGGAGAATAGTTCCTGAGTGGGTTGATTTAGATGTGGAGGCACGACAATTAACTGCAAGAATTTTAGGTGAAGAGGTTGACTCCAATGAACCAGTTACTTCAACATCACTGCCGCCTGATGGTCCGCAGAACAATCATGAAAAAGATGAGTTATGATTGGATGAGACTTCCTTTTTCCACAATAACTTCTCGAGACACAAATTCCATATCTAAGCACAGACGTGATCGGAACCAAATGGCATCTGAACTAGTGGATTTTGAGAGTGAGAGAACCCTAGAGTTCTAGTATACATGCATCACACATGTAGATGCTGATTTATTTACCAATCCTTAATTATATTTAACTGATGTTTAATTTGCATAAGGAAATTGTTCATTAGCCATTGTAAAATTTTGACATTGAAACTCTTACCCTTAAGTTGAGGGTCTGTGTATCGGTATTGATAGGAAACACTAGTTTCTTTTCATTTTCTCCAATCTCCAAAGTACTTAAGAATTTATTTCACTATATCAAGATCCTTTTCTCTTACAAAGTAGCCATAATATTACTTCACTTTGTTATTTTGCCACTCGATACACTCCTTGCCGTTAGCTGCTTTAGTTTAAAATTGTACATGTGGTAACATAAAGAAATTTTATTGCAAGGATATCTTTTCTTTTTCTTGTCTGGTAGCAGCATTGTGTGAAAACCTATAATTATCTTTATTTGTTCTTATTGCTGCAATTGTGTCCTCATTGATTGTGAAACCGAGATTAAAATAATAATAAAAGAATTCTAATATTAGGTGACTAAAAATTATAACTGATTTGGTAATGCATGGCAGGTCGAAGTTTATATGTTTCACAGCAAGTGAACACAACAACAAATACTTACTTGAGCGACAATGAAGATTCTGATGATTCCAGTCCTCTCTCCTCCATCATTCTTCTCACTCTGTCTACGTCCTCCCTCCTTCCGGCGTCCTGGTAAATCATCATCAAAAGCTCGAAGTTGTGCTCGTTGTCGGGCTCCAGCTCAAACAATCGCTCCGCTGCAACCTCGGCTGTGCTGACTTCTCCGTGCACTGAACAGGCAAAGAGCAGCGCCCCCCATACCGTCGGCCCCCCATCGAATGGCATCCGCTTCGATATGAGCTCGTAAGCTTCATCAATGTACCCCGCTCTCCCCAACAAGTTCACCATGCACCCGTAGTGCTCCATCCCGGGCTTCATCTTGTACCTCTGCTCCATCTCGGCGAACAACCTTTTCCCCTCCTCTACCAGTCCCAGGTTCCCGCACGCCGACAGCAACGACACGAACGTGACTCGGTCCGGTAGCACCCCCGAGTCCTCCTCCATCTGCCGAAACATAGCGAGCACGCGATGGTCCCTGCGGTGCGCGCTGATGATGGCGTTCCATGAGATCAAATCCCTCTCCGGCATCGACTCGAAGATCAACCGCGCCAGGTCCGGTCTGTTCTGCTCCGAGTACATTGTGATCAGAGAGTTCGTGACCGATAGATCCCACTCGAGCCCCCGGCGGATGACCCAGCTATGAATCTGAAGCCCGAGCTTCTTCGTGCCGGTGAGCCCTGATAACATACCCGAGATGGTAATGGGGTCAGGTTCGATCTCAGCTCGAACCATTCCTCTGAAAAGTTTCAGCGCCTCCGGCAGAAGCCCATGCCGGATGTAACCCATAAGCATCGAATTCCAGGACACCGCATCCCGCTTGGTTATATTGTCGAACGCCTTGCGCGCTTTCAGGATGTCGCCGCACTTGGAGTACATGTCGACGAGCGCGTTGAGCACGAAGACGTCACTGCCGAATCCGGAGCGAACTGCATGGCGGTGGACGGCCTCGCCGTGGCGAACTGACCGGATTCCAGCGCACGCCTTCAAAACCCGGGGGAAGGTGTACTCGTCGGCCTCAACGCCATCTTCCTCCATCTGATAGTATAGAGCCATGGCATCCTCGTGGAGGCCCAGCTCGGTGTACCCCGAAATAAGCGAGTTCCAAGGAAACGCGTCGGTCTTGCTTCGTTGCGGCATTTCATCGAAGATGCGGTGTGCTTCTTCTACTTGGCCGCAAGTAGCGTACAGACGGAGGAGCTTGGAGGAGAGGGCGGCACTGCGGCGGAGGAGGGTGCCGGGGATGAGGAGGCGGAGGCGCGCGCCGTGGCGGAGGGAGCGCATTTGGGCGCATGTCTCGAGGAGGGAGGAGAAGAAGGAGGGGTCGAGAGGGACGCCGCGGGCGAGGGCGGTCTCGAGGTCGTCGAGGACGCGGTCGAGGGCTTCGGCTCGGGTGAGGCTGGTGGGAGCTGCAGGGAGGGAGAGGAGGAGGGGAGTGGGTGGCGGTGATCTGCGGCTGGTGATGGTGGTTTCATGTCGTTGGCGCGGGTTTTGGCTGCGAAGGAGGTTATTTCTCCTCCTCCTCGTGCTCTTCTTCTTGCAGGAGGTTGGTTCTGTGAGAGTGGTGGCGGTGGAGGAAGAAAGCAGAGCATACATGCCGGTTTCTGTTGTAATTAACGCCGTGACGGTTGTTGAGAAGAGGCATGCAGGGTTCCGCTTGTTTTGAAAGGAAAACAATTAATTTAATTAAATAAAAAGGAAAATATAATTAATATAAGATCTATATATACAATTATATTTTTTATTATATCCATTAATTGAAACTTATTAGGGTGCAGGAGTGATCGAGGTGGCTCCAAGGTTGAAGCGTCGATCTCTCCCGGCATCATTTGTATTAAGATTGATATTGGGAGAATTTTTTGACTTGATCTCTATGACATTTAAAGAACTTAATGGGTATGCTTTTTTTTTTTTTTTGTGGAAGAAAGTCCCATAACGTTTCATACATGATCAGCTTTTATACTTGACCTTGGAGGGGAAAATATATAACTACTCTATTGTTCCCCCCTTGGCATTTTGTCCACTTGGGCATAGGGGGGAGATAGCTTTGAAAGGTTTGTCTTGGACTCTTATCCACATAAGCAGATAAGTGGAGGTTGACCGACCTTTTCCTATCGAATGAATAATATATTCCCTATTATTCGAATGAATAATACATAAGCAGATAAGTGGAGGTTTCTCTTGGCTTTCATGTGGTGCTTATATGTCGAATGAATAATATATTTCCTATCACTTACCCATTTGACAGACCCATTTGCGCATTTCGAGCTTGAGTCAGGTTTTCTCAGTTTACATGTCTTGGGCACATATCGCTTTACAACTTCGTTGTGGTATATTTCTCTTTGCGTGGGATAAGTTTTCCCGACTTAAGCATCTTGGACACATTTTGCCCTGGGCTTCGCTATAGTAGATTTTTTCTTGATGCGAGTCGGATTTCTCGACTCACGCATCTCAAGCACATTTTGGCCTATGCTTTCATCGTAGCGAGTTTCTTCTAATGCAGAATGGTTTTCCCACTTCAAGGCATATTTTGTCTTGGGCTTTCGTTATAATAGATTTCTCTTGGTGCCGGTCGGGTTTTTCTAATATACACCTCGGACTTATTTGAACCATGCCTCTACCATAGTAGCTTTCTTCTCACACGGCTCGGGTATTCCTGACTTATACAACTCGAGCACATTTTTGTCTGTGCCTCCATCGTTGTGGATTTCTCTTCACGCGGGATGGGTTTTCTCGACTTGTGTGTCTCGTGCATATTTTGCTCTATGCTTTTGCTATAGCGGATTTCTCTTAGCATAGGTCGAGATTTTCCAAGTCATGCATTTTAGACACATTTTGGCCTGTGCCTCCATCATGATGGATTTCTCTTAGTGCGGGTTGGGTTTTTCGACTCACATACCTCAGGCACATTTGGATCGTGCCTTCGCCATGACAGATTTCTTTTTATGCGAGTTGAGTTTTTCTGACTCGCATCTCAAGCATATTTTGAAATATGCCTCTATCATAGTGGATTTCTTCTCAAGCGGGTCAGGTTTTCCTAACTCACGTGTCTTGAGCACATTTTGGCATGTGTATCCTCCGTGACGGATTTCTCTTGTCAAGGGTCCAGTTTTTTCGACTTATATGCCTCGGGCACATTTGGACTATGCCTCTGTCGTAGTAAATTTTGAGTCATTCCTTCACCATGGAAGATTTCGAGTCCTCCTTCCACCATAGTAGGCTTCAAGTCCTTCCTCTATCATGGCAAATTTTGAGTCCTCTTACCATGATAGGCTTTAAGTCATTCTCTAATGAGTATATGCACTATATCTTTAGTGTCCCCGCACGAGCAACTATGAGACCAATCGCCTCTATATGGATGAGTACACAACACACCAATCTATCTGATTATCTTGACACCCCTCTTGAATAACGTACGACTATGATTATTTATGGTCTGTGTTTAAAGGTGAATCAGTCTCATTATCATGATCTCATCATGATCTGATTCATATTGTACAAATCCATGGACATCATAACATATGCAACATATAAGATAAAATGATAAAAAATTAATAAATAATAATAAATAAAAAATATGTGTGTCGTGTCACATATGTCATCACTCACGTGATTAGCTTGTAGGGCACATATGACTAGCATTTGCTTCACCGGCTAAGTCTTGGAAGAGATGTTCATGTGGTGTTGGGCCATGTTCGTGTCGATTCCAAGAATGTCTCTTAGTGACTATATAAACACCTCGACGTTCTTTTCGAGAAGTGTTGCCCTAACCTTAACGACTTAATCGTGATGAGTATTATATAAGGGTGCCTCGATCAGGGACTCCATTGACTCTGGATGTGGGAGGGACTTGGCGAAATGTCGAGGGTCCATTGACGGTGCCTCGGGCTAGGCATTCTTTAGTAGGGATTCTATTGTTAGATAGTACTGGTATGACTCCCTCGAGTTATTTCTTAGTTCTCCGACACTAATCCTTATTGAAAATTTCATCATCATGTGATAGGTTGGCACCACTACTCTCACCCTGTTGAGCATGGATCGACCTATGATCATGTTGTACACCAAAGGGATGTCTGCTATCATAATTTTGGTTATCATTGTTTTAGAGTAGGGCTCATCCCCAAAAGTGACATGAAAGCTTATAATCTTGAGAGAGGAGACAGAGTCTCTAGCACATCTCGTTAGTGAAATAATCATAGGGGTGAGATCGTTAGTCGAGAGCCCAAACTTTTAAAAAGCATCAAAGTAGTGAATATCGATAGAGCTGCCTGTGTTAATAATGACCCTCTTCACATAAGCCTTAAATATCCTCATAAAGACTACCAAGTCTGTTGAATCTCGTATTTTGATGATGAAACCACTTGATATGTGTTTATGTTTTAATCTTCGTTTTGAGTGACGCAGGATGCTTCGATCAGGATGAGATAATTAAAGCAGAAAAAACCATATTGTGCCGGAGGAACATGTCAGAAGATTGGACGTCGGGCCGATGGATCGGTCGACGTATCGATAGAAGGCTTCGGGCCATGGACTCGGGCATCGGGCCAAGAAGAGCGAGTGTTGTACCAAGGATATCGGAGTTGTGGAGTCAATTGGCCGATAGAGTAATAGGCCGTAGGAGAGGACGATGCGCCGAATAATCGGACAAAGCGTCGAGGGACCAATGACATGCCGGACAACTTGGTTAATTGCTTAGGATTAATTGTCTCGATCGAAGTTTTGTTTTAAGTGTGCAGGATTAATTACGATGGAAGTAAGACATGCAGCAAGAGTTGCGTCGGAGTCAAGACCATGATCACGTTGGGAGTTCGAGAGTTCGACGGAAGTCCGGACGATCGTCAGAGGTTCTACGAGAACAAATCCGAGAAGTTCAGGAGCTTGCCAAAGAAGCTCGTCGGAACTCGCCAAGTGGATCGTCACAAGTTCAGGAGTTTGCCGGAAGTCCGTCGGAGCATCGCCAAAGGTTCATCGGATGTTCGTCGGAAGTTCGCCGGAAGAAGCGATTGACGTGTCAGAGCAAGTTGCAGTAAATGTCTTAAGAAATATCGTAGTTAGCATGTAGATTAAGTTAGGAATAAGAGGTGATCCCATTAACTTAATCTGGGGGCAATTGGGCCCTTGATAGATCCAAATTGGGTCGAATGGATCAACTCATTCAGACCAGAATTCCTACTAGGCGGTGGCACTGCCCAGGAGATAGTCTCCCAAGAAAGCTGGGCGGTGCAACCGCCCAGGTCAAGCGGTGGCACCGCCTAGGCTCAGTCTCCGAGCGAGACTAGGCGGTGGAACCACCTGAGCTCGGTCTCCGAGCTCTGCCAGGCGATGCAATCGCCCCTATCAGGCAGTGGCACTGCCCAGAGGCTCAGTCTCCAAGCTGCCAGGTGGTTGTATCGCCTCAGTCAGGAGGTAGTACCGCCAGGACCCCGAAAATCCGGGAAAAGATATTTTTGAGCTCCAAATTCAAACTAGTTTGGGGCCTATATATACCCCACCCTTTCCTGCATGAAAGGGCACCGAAAGCTTGATCTTACTCTGTGATTTTAGAGCTCAAAAGTGTTGTAAAATTTAGAAGTTCTCCTCCCTCTTTTCTTTCAAGTTTTGATCTTTCAAGAGAGGAGAGAAATTTCTGTAAGGGTTGTCTCTTAAGCCTATCAAAAGGAGTGAAACTATAAAAGGGTGGTTGGCCTTCGCCTATTGAAGGAAGGCCTATAGTGGACGTCGGTGACCTCGTCGGTGGAGGAAGCCAAAAGTGGATGTAGGTCAAGATTGACCGAACCACTCTAAATCTCGGTTTGCATTTACTTTGAGCATCTTATCTTTACTGCAAACCTCCTCAGTAGCTTACTGCCTTCTGCTCATTTATGAACGTATTTCATAGTTAAGTATTTTCCGAATCGGCGTTAAGATAGAAATCTGAATCACCGTTACTACAAACCTCCTCTTAGTGCTCTTGATCCTAACAATTGGTATCATAGCTCGGTATTTCTCATTTCGGATTTACTCCCGAGAGAAATGGCTCTTCATGGCTTTCGAGAGGGTTTCTCGGTTGTTCGTCCACCGTTGTTTAACGGATTGGACTACACTTATTGGAAAACTCGAATGAGAGTTTTCTTGATTTCTATGAATTTGGATTTATGAAATATTATTGAAAACAGTTTTCAACTTCCCTCTAAGTTTAGATGAACGAATGATCAGATTTGGAGAAGAAGTATTTTTCTTTAAACGCAAAGGCTATGAATGCCTTATTTTGTGTTTTGGATAAAAATGAGTTCAATCAGATTTTTACGTGCGAAACAACTTTTAATATTTGGCAAACTCTTGAAATCACATACGAAGGCACTTCTAGAGTTAAAGATTCGAAAATCAACTTTTTAATGCATGATTTCGAGCTTTTTCGAATGAACCCGAGCGAAACCATTGTTGACATATACACCCGTTTTACGGATATCGTCAATGGTTTAAAAGCTCTTGGCAAATGTTTCTCGAATTTTGAACTTGTTAGTAAAGTTTTACGATCACTTTCTAAAGCTTTGGAGTCAAAAGTAACGTCAATACAAGAAACAAAAGATTTAAATATTTTTTTACTTAAAGAACTAATCTGTTCATTTATGACATATAAAATGGTGCACAATGCACATGATGAATATGATGTACAAAATCATCTTCCAAAGAACAGGAAAGATTTGGGACATAGAACATTTGAAGACCACTCGAGCATAAGCTCAAGTGATGGTGAACAAGAACTACTCACTAATAAATTTAAAAAATTAATAAAGCGAGAATTGAAGAACAAAAATAAACTTAAAAAGAATGAACCTACTTGCTTTGAATGCAAGAAGAACACAAAGGGGGGGATGAATCGAGCTCCTCCAAAGACGATGAGAAAATCAACAAAGGCGAGGTGACAAACTACGCCTTAAACGCATTTAACGATGAGGTAATCAAAACCCCCTTAATTTATTTCAAAATTACATAATGCTTCCCATAATGCATTTTCTTTTTTTTAGTATAGAATTAATTTTCTTAAAAATTACATGTTTAAATAATAAAATAAAAATACAAAAATTATGATCATGCTAGTAGTTTTGAAAATAATCATGAAAAATATATATTTTATGATAAACAAACAAAATAATTTTGATTGAAAATATGAAATTATGCTATATGTGGTAAAGAAGTAATAATGTGTATCACGTTGATTTCCATTGTTATTTCTTGATTTTGATTAAATAAAGTCATGTTTGGTTTGAAGAAATACATAATGATGTAATATTAAATATTTTGATACCATGATTGACAATTTTATGCATGAGATTTTAAGTTATACATGATGATAAGAATGTGTTATTTTCATGAGTGTATTTGAAAAACATGTGGCAAAACCATGTCTGAATGCATGAAAGTGTTAAATTTCATTTTCGGATTTTTTTGATCCTAACAATTCATTTTTGAGAATCTATTAATCTTGATGGTTTTATGATGAAATTCATTTTTCGATCCTAAATGTTGATGCATGTTTTTATTTAACATAAATGAAAAAGTATGCTAACATGAAATCAATCACTTAAAATGAAATACTTAAAAAAAAAGAGAAAATATATTATAAATGAAATCATGAATCTACTTATATTATGAATTTTGTGAACCATAAAAGTGATTTTGATGATTTGAATTTGAAATGAGTTTGATCAAAATCATGATATTGATTTCTTGGAATAACATGAGATTACCTTTGATGATCATTTTGATTATTATGATTCATGGAATTCTAGATTCATGGTCTTACATTTGTTTATGAGATGATTGAAATCTTTATACCTTTGAATTATTCGCTTCTCCTTTCAATTTTTGAATTTATGCATGTTATATGTCAAACATTTGAAACCATGTTTTGGTATCATACATATCTAAGAAATGTTGATTTGACAAATTGAATGAGTTGAAAATGAATGATGATTTTTCTCTTGAATATAACTTGTGATATTTTTGATTTCTCGACATTCGATACATGAGATTTTATTATGAATCAAATTTTTTCATTAATCGATCTTCTACGATTCTACTTGATATTTTCTTAAGAGGAGATTTTCTAAATGAATCATGATTTTTCCTTGTGAGTTCTTGGATTTATTACTTGATTTTCTTTTAAAACAAGATCTCTTCTTTGTACTCCTATGATTTTTCTTGATATTTTATTTAAAGAAAATATTTACTATATGAATCATGTCTTTTGGTATTCAAATGATTTTATCCTTCATGATAGGATTTCTTTGTATTTATGGCTTGTATGGCTTGAAATGTTTTGGAATGATGCATGCAATACTATGAATTTTCCCTTACATAAAAATGCATGCAATACTTTAATTTTTTAAATAATGTGAAAATCAACAATTATCATTTTCTATTAGAATGATGATTTGGAATCATGCATTAATGATGATTTTATATTTTATGATTTGGTATGATGCATGCAATGATGAAATATTCATAAATTTGAAATGATGCATGCAATACTTATGACAATGATGTACATGATGTATGAATGCTTTAAATGATGAATATTTGGTATCATGATCAACATGTTGATAAATGCTTAAAAATTTTAATGTTTGAGTCTCATGTATGATATGCCCATTAATGATGATTGATTTATTTTTCGGTATCGTACATGAAAAATAAGATTTTTGAAATTGTGTATGTCTTAATTTGAATATATAATGATGCACAAATAAGATTGATACTTACCTTTGTCATAATCTGAAAATTGATATAAGGGTGTTCCCTTCTTTTTGACAATGATAAAGGGGGAGCAAAAATTTCTAGTGTGGACATCATGAAAAGAGGCAAACTAGCTAGCTTGCACAATTCAAGACAAAAGCAAAAATTACATTTCTCAAAAGAGAAGAAATTGCTATCTTGAACATCACCGATAATTGCTAGTTTGAAATCTCAAGAAAATGCAAAAAATGTTCTATTTTGCCTATCTCAAGATGCTAAACATGCTAAACTTGCACTTTGCAACGAAAACAAAATTGCGAGCTCAAACATTGCAAAGGAAGCAAAAATTTGCTAGCTTGCAAACTTGCATATTTCAAGAAGCAAGAGTTGCTTTCTTGAATATCACTAAATTGCTAGCTTGCATGTTCTAAAATGTTATAACATTGCTAGTTTGCATGATGTAGAACTTGCTATCTTGAACATTACCAAAAGTGCTATCTTGTATATTGTAAAACTTGCATATCTAAAACTTGATAGCTTGAATGTTCTAAGCATGATGTAACACTTGCTAAATTTTCTAGCTTCAAAACTGCATGATGATAAAACTTGATATTATATTTTTCATGCAATGAGTTAAACTTATATTCCAAACACAAGAATAGTTGGACTTCTCCTTTTTGTTGATGACAAAGGGGGAGAAGTATGATGTTATGCATAAGTACATAATGACATGTTGTAGGTATTCATGATGAATATTTCAATAACTTAAATTCAGTTTGAATTCAAGGTTCTATCAATATAACATATTGATAAGGGGAGTTTGTTTAAATTCTCGGAGTTAAGTTTAACTCCGTCATCAAGTAGTTGTCATCATCAAAAAGGGAGAGATTGTTGAATCTCATATTTTGATGATGAAACCACTTGATATGTGTTTATGTTTGAATCTGCGTTTTAAGTGACGCAAGATGCTTCGATCAGGATGAGACAATTAAAGCAGAAAAAATTATATTATGCCGGAGGAACATGTCAGAAGATTGGACGTCGGGCCGGTGGATCAGTCGACGTATCGACAGAAGGCTTCAGGCCATGGCTCGGGCATCGGGCCAAGAAGAGCGGGTATTGTACCAAGGATATCGGAGTTGCAGAGTCAACTGGCCGATTGGGCAATAGGCCACAGGAGAGGACGATGCGTCGAATAATCGGACGAAGCATCGAGGGACCAATGACATGCCGGACAACTTGGTTAATTACTTAGGATTAATTGTCTCGATCGAAGTTTTGTTTTAAGTGTGTAGGATTAACTACGCTGGAAGTAAGACATGCAGCAAGAGTTACGCCGGAGTCAAGACCATAATCACATTGGGAGTTCGAGAGTTCGACGAAAGTCCGGACGGTCGTCGGAGGTTCTGCGGGAATAAATCCGAGAAGTCCAGGAGCTTGCCAAAGAAGCTCGTCGGAACTCGCCAAGTGGATCGTCGCAAGTTCAGGAGTTTGCTAGAAGTCCATCGGAGCATCGCCGAAGGTTCGTCAGAAGTTCGCCGGAAGAAGCGATCGACGCGTCAGAGCAAGTTGTAGTAAATGTCTCAAGAAATATCGTAATTAGCATGTATATTAAGTTAGGAATGAGAGGTGGTCCCATTAACTTAATCTGGGGGCAATTGGGCCGAATGGATCAACTCATTCGGACCAGAATTCCTACTAGGCGGTGGTACCACTAGGGTCGGCGGTGGCACTGCCCAGGAGATAGTCTCCCAAGAAAGCTGGGCGGTGCAACCGCCCAAGTCAGGCGGTGGCACCGCCTAGGCTCAGTCTCCGAGTGAGACTAGGCGGTGCAACCGCTCTTGACAGGCGGTGGAACCGCTTGAGCTCGGTCTCCGAGCTCTGCCAGATGGTGCAACTGCCCCTATTAGGCGGTGGCACCGTCCAGAGGCTCAGTCTCCGAGCTGCCAGGCGGTTATACCGCCCTAGTCAGGAGGTAGTATCGCTAGGACCCCGGAAATTCGGAAAAAGATATTTTTGAGCTCCAAATTCAAACTAGTTTGGGGCCTATATATACCCCACCCTTTCTTGTATGAAAGGGCACCGAAAGCTTGATCTTACTCTGTGATTTTAGAGCTCAAAAGTGTTGTAAAGTCTAGAAGTTCTCCTCCCTCTTTTCTTCCAAGTTTTGATCTTTCAAGAGAGGAGAGAAATTTCTGTAAGGGTTGTCTCCTAAGCCTGTCAAAAGGAGTGAAACTGTAAAAGGGTGGTTGGCTTTCGCCTATTGAAGGAAGGCCTCTAGTGGACGTCGGCGACCTCGTCAGTGGAGGAAGCCAAAAGTGAATGTAGGTCAAGATTGACCGAACCACTCTAAATCTCGATTTGCTTTTACTTTGAGCATCTTATCTTTACTACAAACCTCCTCAGTAGCTTACTGCCTTCTGCTTATTTACGAACGTATTTCATAGTTAAGTATTTTCCGAATCAGCATTAAGATGAAAATCGATTTTATCGTACGAACGCGATTTTAATCGTCGAAAGTCTGCTGCACTAATTCACCACACCCCCCCCCGCCTCTCTTAGTGCTCTTGATCCTAACAAAGTCATCATCATAGTTTAGGTCGAGATACTCTATTTCTTCTTCCTTAAAGGTTATTCTGAGTCATCTTGGAACTTTGAGTACTTCTCGATGGTAGCTTGAGCATAGGCTTTATGACCCGAGGAGTTGTCTCCTCCCGAGGCAGGTCCACCATTGATGATATTGATCTACCTCTCCATTGGCCTTAAAGTTGGGGCGAAGGTTTCTAGTGCCTCTGGAAGAACCTCTCGAGATGATTCTGATGAATAAGTTATTTGATTTATTCATTTAAATCATGAGAGTCTTTTATGTCATGGCCATAATCGTAGTGGAAATGATAGTACTTAGATTTGTTCTTCCTCTTCGATAATATTCTCATCGATCGAGAGTCTTTCATAAGCCTTTTTTTTATTTATAAAATGATTTTGGTTCTAGTCATGTTCAAGAGAGTCGACTTAAACCTTAGGTGAGGTAGCTCAGGTTAGACTTTTCTTCTTCATTATGATAACCTTGGGGTCGGGGCTAATGGTAGTCACTCTTGTCTCAATCTTTTGTGCATCTCCTTGTGCTTATTAGAGACTATTACCTCCATGGTAATATATTGGTTGGCTCTTTAGAGTGCCTCTCCATCAATGACTAGGAAAAACAAGAGGGCTTGAACCTCACCACGAAGGTCTATATTGCAAGCAAGGGTTGAGCTTCTGGTATGCCTCTCGTCTCATTAGTGAATCAAGCGATGAAGTTAAAGAGTGTTTCTTCCTCCCTTGCCTGAGTCCAATAAGCATTGCCACTAATGGCCTTGAGTGCATATTCCTAAGGAAGCAGAGCTCAAACTCCTTTGCAAGCTGAGCATAGGAGCTAATTGAGAGTGACTTTAAGCTAGTGTATCATTCCTATCTCAGGACTCTTAATATTATTATGAAGGTCCAACACATCATGGTGTCTAAGGTGTCACACAGTGACATCTAGGCACGAAAGGCGGTAGTGTGCTCTATCAGGTCGGCACTACTATTAAAGGCCTCTAGCGATGGAAGGCCAAAGTTCATTAGGATTGACTCATCTTGGATATTCTGAGTGAATGAGGATCAACCCATAGTAGGATCGATCGGACTTTCCCTTTTGGATTGCTAGAACTCTCACCGCATCTCTTCAAGCATTTGCCATGGTTGAATTCTCAATAAGTCATCCATCAAATCTATTGAGTGGGTCTCAAATTCGGGTGGAGCAAGGCAATGGTGTGATGATGCATTGTATTCCACAGTTAAGGAATAGGGCACTCCCTCAATCGATAGTTCTATGGGCCTTGGGCGATTCTGAGATGTTGGCACTATGTCGGGCAAGGGAATCCTTATGGTAGCTGGAGCTAGTGGCAGTTGATGCACTAATTATGACCGAGATGGTGGCATTACTCGTTGGGCAAGAGTGGGGTGATGCCTACATCATATTTGTTAGTGTCTGCATCTATTGGGAGGTGTCTAGGAATACCTCAGCAAGAATAAGCAAGTGGCTTAAGGTCGTACTTGGGGGTGAAAGGCTCAAGTCATTAAATAGGCTCCAGTATTGCACTGACGTTTAGGTCAAAGTGGATGCATCCACATATAGGAAGAATAACAATTATCCCCCTTAGTAAAAGTATTATGAGTCAGGGGCAAGGCCTCATTGTTGGACCATTTGTTGGGAGGATTAATAGGTGGATGTTCCTATGAAATCAGGCCCTCATAGCACTAAAATGTTAAGAGAAATCATCATCGACGTTTGAGTCAATCCAATGTTATCTAAACCCAAGAGCATAAGAGTATCTGAGGTGGCTCTGATGCGGGAGTATCAAGCCCCTAAGGTGCCATCTGCTCTAAGACCGATGTCGGAGAAAATTTTCTAACTCAATCTCTTCGATGTTCAAGTTAGTTACTGACAATTTAGTGAGTGTGGATTTTTTTTTTACTAGAAGAGAGCCCTACAATATCTCGTCGAGGATCAGCTTTCATATTTGATCTTGAAGGGGGACAAAATTTGTAATCGCTCCAACGTTGAACAAACTGAGTTAAGATTGACTTGGACCTTTTTTTTTCATTGTGGCTTGCATGTGATGCTTATATGGTACCTATTGGACGAATAGTTTGTTTTCGATAAAAACCTAAATTTATTTTCTTATTTTTTCCGTGACATTTTGTTAAGCTGTGATATCCAAGTTCTTTTTTATACGTTTTGTGAAGCAATAAAAAAGTGTCCTCTTTTCTGCATTAATAAAAGAAAAAAAGACTTCGGATCCCCAGATAACTAGTAAGATCCGGAAACCTAGACAACTAATCGGATTCGGATGCAATTCGCAGACACTGACATCTCTTATGGCGAAAGCAGCCCGAAGGCCATCAGACTCCGAAGCAGCTAGAAACCTCTGGCACACGATAAAACCCTTGAAAGAAGTCTCGTCAAACACGACCTGCCAATTCTTCCTCGATTCGCACTATTCTCCGATCTCTTGTGGAAATGGACGCGGCCAAAGTGAAGGAGTTGAGGCTGTTCGTGGAGCGGTGCAAGGGGAACCCCGCCGTCCTCGCAGACCCTGCCATCTCCTTCTTCCGCGACTACCTCGAGAGGTAAATATTTCGTCCTTCTTTAGCGTCGATTCTTGAGTCGGTTCTTCCGATTTGTGGGACCTGTGGTGGTTTTTGTCTGAATCGTCGGCGCTCATCTTATCTTATTGTCTGCATTTAGTTTGGACGCAAAGCTTCCGCCGGCGGCTTACAAGACCGGTGCGTCGCCTCGGGCACGGGATGCGGTATTGTGTTAAATCCTGTTCTCTGTCCGTTTATCTGCTCTTCATGTCGATGCGTGCCTGTTTGAGATTGTTCCGTTGTTTGATTTTTGTTGCAATGGGTATAGGCTTCTGATCTGGAGGCTACTCAGCGTCTTGACGCTGCTTTTTGTGCAAGTTTATTGGGTTTATGTTGCTTGGAATCATTGAGCATTCGCCGCTTCAATTTCTGACATGCTTATCGGGTCAAACATATTACACAATACCTTGGAGGTTCTATGATGCATCACATCGTTGTCATCGTACCTAATGCGTGGTTCTTCTTTTGTAAAAAACTAATATTCATTGATCAAGTGCCATTTACAAAATCACAAATGTTAGTGGTGTGATGCCACTTGTATGAATGCCCAGAGGTTCTTGTCATGTTAGCATTCCTAATGCATGTTATTATAGGTCCAGAGATTCACCGAAAGGAATAGTAGATCCCTGCGTGGCATACACACTATCAACTATAATACTGTATTTGTAATGATTTAGCTTGAATTCCACATGGACCAAGCCCGAACAAGGTACTTAGATGGATGATGTTTGGACATGGGTGGCGACTTAGGTGTGATGTGGGACTACATGGGTTGCATGTGTGCAAGATAAAAATGCTTAAATTTACTTTTATATGACTTTGGAGATCATTTAAACATTAAATGTTCATGTGTGCCTGCATGTATGTGTGTGTGTATAAGTGGCGCACACATGCATGCAGATGTGTTTTAGGATCTTTACTTGGTAAGTGGTATTGTTGTATAAATATCTTTCTTCTTTTTTGGTTACACTGGCTCATAGACCATTAAGGAACATGAAATGGTTTGACTTTGAGTAATTATTATTATGCTTTATTGTTCTCTTCTCCTTTTGGTGGGCATCAGAAATTCTGGAGCTCATGTTTTGATGGTAAGTATTAATTGCAGAAAAGCCCAATGGTGGAGGAAATAGATGAGGATGAGGATGAGGATCTTGATTGGGTTGATCATACTGTAGATCATGAATCTGATGATGAAATTATTGAATCTGACATTGAGCTGGAAGGAGATATCGTAGAAGCTGATAATGATCCTCCTCAAAAGGTAAGTCTAATTTAATATTTTATTTGTTGCATATTAGTAAGATCTTTTAGGTGGACGCATTTTAAATTCTTCTGGCTTTTATAGTTGGGAGATCCATCTGTTGACGTCACAGATGAAAATCGTGAAGCTTCTCAAGAGGCCAAGGGAAGAGCTATGGAGGCAATTTCAGACGGTATTGCGAGTTTTGAATAGTTTAATATATCAAAGGCAGGCTCTCATTAGCTACAACTTGTTTTTGTGTAATATAGGGAGATTTGAGGAGGCAATTGAGCATCTGACAGACGCAATATTATTGAACCCAAAATCTGCGATCATGTATGCTACTAGAGGTAAGTGTAAATCCAGGTTCTCACTTGTACATCACCTTTACTAGCAACGTATTTAAAAAAAAAAAAAAAGATTATCTGGTACATTGTTCAATCCCTGCAGCATCCGTGTATATCAGGATGAAGAAACCTAATGCTGCAATTCGTGATGCAACTGCTGCCTTAGAGGTAGTTTAGTATTCATATTTCTGACTACTTCAAATATTACCATTTCTCCAAATGCTTGATTAGTCTGTACAGTCCTAAAACAAGTTTTCAAGTAATGAAGGGAGGCACCAAGATTATGAAGCTTGTTTATTTTCCAAACAGGTGTTTTTATACTTTAATGTATATCTTCCATAAGGGCATTATTCATGATTATCACATCTCAATCCCATAACACATGGGCCTTGATCTGAAAAAGGAACACTTGGATCAAGGACAATAGGCGGTTCTGGTTTGGAATCTGAACCATTGGAATCAGAATCAGAACCGCATGGAATTGGTTCTATTCCGGTTCCAAATTCGATTGAGCAATAACGGCCAATTCTGGAATCGAGGTTAGGACTATGTAATTAAAATTTTATCTTTTATCTATATACAACATATATACACATGATGAAAGGTACGATTAGCTTATTGGATCTGTAGTGAGGTTCTTTACTCGAAATTTTGTGCTTTATTTGGAATAAATTTCAATCGATGAGAAATGAACGCTTTGTCCATTTAAAAATATTTTACTTTGTCAATTGCTTGGTTGAATCAATATGTCGGAGAATCCACTGAGACATTGTCAATCTTTTCTAGCCAAAAATAGAGCTAAAATAGTTCACTAAGAATGTTCTCAGTATTCCAGAGTGAAGCATCTTCGTGAAGAATTTTTACAAGCTTAACGGATGTATGGATCACATTCTATCCAACATTCCATCATACATCCTCCTAGATGGAGATGGTAGGCTTAAATAAAGTCACAGGCATTTGCACCAAATTTTGTCCAAGTAAAATTAGTAGTTAGGTGAAATATAAAGACCATAAATTTATTTTGCACAACAAACATTGAGTTAAACTATACATGACAAAAAATAAGTTTTATCATGGCATGGATTTCTCTTTGTTGATATAGCATGTTGTGTCACGACCCAAGCCTAATAGGTTAACTGGCCTATCAACTTCATTTGACCCAAATCACTGGCCAAAATATTTAAGTTGAAGTTGATAGTAGTACGCTCATCAGACCCTTAGAATTATAAACTTGCAATCTCCCTCACTTAAGAGCTTGATGTCCTCGTCAAGGCCCAGCATAGCCCAGATCAAACCCTAGCATGGTGCATGTGAGTGGTTGCTCCACTATGTAATGAGTTATTTGACTCCATCCACAGATAGTCCTTTCTTACTCGAGTCCCCTCACCATGCTCAAATACTAGGTCGGATACCAAATGTCGTGACTCGGGCCTGATGGGCTAAATGGCCTATCAATTTCGTTTGACTCAAACCACTAGTCAAAATGCTTAAGCTAAAGTTGACTCAAACCCTTGGTGTTACATGTTGGCCATCAACTCACCATCTTCTCTAAATAGAAATGTGTTTTTGCACGATTCATAATAAGCTTCTATTATCTTCACTCTTTGTTTATTTGTGCCAAAAGATATTATTTCATATATTTTGCTACTAATTACTCCTGTATAATAGTTTATTTTCTATTTTTTTATGCATTCGTGATGAAATCTTTGAGGCACAAAAAACATAGTAATCTTTTACATGAAATTGACACCTATTTTGTGATTTAATTAGGTTAAAGTAGAATTTGATGGTCTGGAATGTCAAAGATTCGGAACCAACCATGGTTCATGTAATATCCTATCACAAGCTTAATATTGGGAGTTGATTAGGTTCAGCGGATGATCCTACAAAAGCTACGTAAGAGAATATGCCCGACAAAAGTCCATGCTTAAATTGTTAACATGGGAGAAAGGTGATGTAGGATTCAAAGAGTTCAGAGACCTCTAAGTCCACAAAACTTCAGTCTTTTATGGAGGGTTTTAATAATAGTTGGGATTAAGTGGGGAGTTAATCCACAAAAAAGTTTTGCAAGATTGTTGGACTTTACTCGAACGTGAGGAGTCACTTAAACTATTTGGCATTGCGGTTAGCACCATATTGTCGATCACATGGGTCACTCATCCTATGTGTCTACCCATAGAAGATCTGAATTGATGTCAGCCTGGGATATGTGTTGGACTTTATTGTTTGTTTTAGGCAAATGTGCCAAATTTTCTCTTAACTGTTTTAGTTCTCTGCTCTTGATATCATCTACGTGCGTGCTTGCCTTTCATATGTTTCTGCTGGACGTCCCATGAGATGTTTCTTTCATGTTATTCATGATTGAGGAATGATGGATATCCATTATTTTCCTGTCTTATATTAGTCATGTGCTGTCTACCAAGATAATACAAAATAGGATCATAATTTTCCTTTCTGGAAGCTGTCACATATGGAAGGCCAGCAAATTTTAGGTTTGTTTGATGATTGCATTTTGAGGTTGAGCCTTGATACAATGGTAAGTTGCTCTTTGTGATCAGAGTTCGAGGCACAAAAATAATCTCTCTATATTTAGAGGGAAAGCAGTGTACAGTGACCCTCCAATACCTGTATTGGCGGGAGTCTTGTGCACTGTGTATGCTCTTTTTACTTGAGAATTGCATTTTGTCGGATGATTAGATGAATCATCAATTTTCTTTTGTGCTAGTTCCACAAAGTTATCTGTGCATATGATAAATGTATACATTTGATAGTTCACTAAATTTTATTTACTCATTGAATTTGCAAATCGATGACACATGAAAGTGTGGCTCTAGGCTTTAGTTTTCAATTTAAGCCAGATCCTCAAAAATCGTCCCAGCTATGTTTTTGTTTGATCCATCTAGGGTTTGGTATTTCTCTCAGATCAACCCTGATTCTGCAAAAGGGTACAAAAGTCGGGGCATTGCTTTAGCTATGCTTGGGAAATGGGAGGAAGCTGCTAAGGATTTGCATGTGGCATCCAAGTTGGATTATGATGAGGAGATAAGTTCTGTGCTAAAAAGGGTACAGTATTTCATGGGTATATGTACTGGTATGCTACTTACAAAACTGCAATAATATATAACAACTGCAGGGTGTTGTGTAGGTTGAGCCCAATGCACACAAGATTGAAGAACATCGGAGGAAGTATGACCGACTACGTAAAGAGCGAGAAGAAATGAAACTCGAACGTGAGAGGCAGCATCGACAAGCTGAGACTCAGGTATTTGGTTTGAACAAACAAATTTGGTAAGCGACAGTATGCTGTGGGCGTTGACTTTTGTGCTCTTTCAGGCTGCTTATGAGAAGGGTAAAAAAAAAGAGCAATCATCAAGTAGAACATCAGGAAGCATGCCTGGAGGTACGCCTGGAGGAATGCCTGGAGGTTTCCCTGGTGCTATGCCTGGATCTGTGCCTGGAAATATTGATATGAGCAAGATTCTGAATGTAAGAATGTGATCAATTTGTTTTATTTGCACTATCACATGATAATATACATTATTTTGTTGGTTGTTTTACTTTGTGAAACAGGATCCTGAGCTAATGGCAGCCTTTAGTGATCCAGAAATCATGGCTGCTCTTCAAGATGGTATGTTTATTCACCATGTTTCTGTGTTGGATCTTACTTATCATGTTGTTTCATCAGTGTTACTTGTTTCTTCTTGTGTTAGTTTCACATATGGATGACAAATTATATTGGTCTTTCGAGGTCCATGAGTACATGAGTATGTTCAGAATAGTAGATGAACTTGCATGTCCTTTTTTGTGGAAATGATCAAATTGGTGTCTGTAACTTGGTCTAGCACAACTAAGGCCATAATGAAGCACAAAAGTAGTCTCTTAATCTTGTAATCCTCTTTTGCAAGCTGCAACTATTTCCCATGGTATATTTTTGTTTGCAACATTACATATAGGTCATCTTCTTTTCCCTAAGGATTGCTAAATTTGTGTTATTAAAGCTGTGTCTGGTTTGTTATTTCTTTTCATGTTTTTGGCAGTATTGTTTATTTATTTATCTTTAATGGAAGGCCAAAAGCCTAATTATTAGAAGTTAGATGGATTGTTCCTGGTAGTACTGTAGGCATAGGGAACTCTATTGTTTCAACAAGGGTGGATCAGTGCATGTCAGCAGCAACATCTAGTGAAAGCCCATTAAGAAGAAAAATAGAAAAGAACACTTATGAGGTCACTTTTTAACTGGTACTAAACTATTGACAACATTATAGTCAAGACTTATGGGAACACTTGTGGAAATTTAGAGCAATCAATAAGATGAATGGAAATTTATAGCAATCACTATGATGATTTGCAGTTTAAGAACCTGTAGAACATTATGAATTTCTACCTTTATTTGAGATAGTACATGGATGCACTAACTGTTTTTTTTCTGCTGCATTGTATAATGGAATCACTATATATTGGTTGAAGATTAAAAAGTGTAAGAAGGTTATTATATGTCTGTGTTTGCTTTATGATATTGTATAAACAAACGGTGCAACTGTAGTCTTTTCTCCTCACAATATTTAGCTGTTCGATTGTGGTTTTTCTTGTCGATATCAATTATTATGATTCTCTTATTCTAACCAATTGGTGAATTGTCATGTTGCGGTTGTGCAGTCATGAAGAACCCTGCAAATTTTGCTAAACACCAAGCAAACCCCAAAGTTGCTCCTGTGATTGCGAAGATGATGGCAAAATTTGCTGGACCTAAATAAAGGCGTCCTCATCTAAGGATGATCAATAAAAGACGGTTGAGTGTTTTTCATTTTTGTGAGTTGTGGTTACTTTTGGTTTCTGCGAGTAATTCTAGTGTAATTGATTGGTTGCTATAGTTGCTCCTGGTAAGATTGTAGGGACTCAAATGTTTAATTTGGGAGATGAGCGCCTGATGTGGTCATGAATGTAGCTTCGTGGAAAGCTTGAAGTGCCCTTTGAGGTCCTTATAATCCTAAATGTCATGATCATGATTCGGGTTAATTATAAATTATTATTTTAGTTAAATCTTCTTAGAATTTTGATTTTAAAAATTAAAAAATTTATATTAAAAATTTAAAGTTATGAAGGTGAAATATTTAGTTTCATTTACTCAAGTATCATGAAAGTATAAAAATAATAAATAAAATGATAATTTTAAAAGTTTAATTGATAATTGCGGATGATATCGATGGTACCGGCGGAGGTTATGATTAGTTGTTGTGGATTAGGAGAGCAGAGGAGAACAGTAATAAGAAGTAAGGGTTGTTTTGCATTTGTGTCGGTGTCAATGTAGATATTAAGCGATTTTTTTATTGCTTGACAATTATATCAATGTCGGCATAATTATCGAGCGATTGTGTTAATTCAGATATATATCGACCTATGACAAAAGGATCACTCAATAATTGCGTCAACACTGGCATTCCTTGTATATGCATCGACATTAACGTAATTATCAAATGATGTCACTCTGGTCACTTGATATCTATGCCTATGCCAATGTCGATGCAGATATAGAGTAATGAAAGGGTTGCTCGGTAACTGTGTCGTTACAAAAGTGAGCGATCATCACCTCTTATCGTATTTTTTTTTATTCACAATAGTCACTTATGGCCCTAGTGACATTATAGTTCACCGTCATCGAACCATCAATTAAAATAGTTTATCGTCGATTAAAATATTAAAATTATTATTTTTATTTATTATTTTAATATCTCCGTCAATAAATTGATGATGTTAGGATAAATGAAATTATATATTTTATTTTTATAACTATAAATAAAATTAGATATTTTATTTTCATAATTATAAATAGAAATAATTTTTTTTATTTTATAATTATAGAAATTTTAATATAAATTTTTTAAGTCTAAAAATAAAAATATTAAGGAGATCTAACGACAAAGGTTAATATGCAATTAACCCTCACGATGATTCTAATGTCATCTACGATACTAATATCTGACATGCTTTCGTGCATGAGTTTTGTTCGTATTTGGTCAGTCATAAGACTATTTATCATTAAGTATGGGGAGGTTCAAAGTGCTTCGACTGAGAAGGCTGATCAACCGATGCACACGATTTGGGTTCTTATTAAACCCAATAAGCGAATCCTATGAGAATACCTAATGTTTCATTTGAATCTATTTTAAGTTGGCTTAAGGAGTATTAAATCCAATTTAAATAACAATATTTAGAAGAAAAAAATAGTCTAAGTGTGAATATTATTTGGTAATAAATGGAATGGTTATCAATTTCATCATGTCGAAATTGAAATCTGGATCGGATCCCAATACGTACTTTGTGCCGAACACGATTTACACGGGCGGCGGGTTTCGCAAACGAACCCGGCCCGTTTCTGTCCTCGCGGACAATTTCTCGGTACAGTTCGCCGCATCCTTATCCTACTCGGCCACATCGGGAAAGCAACCTGACAACATCCCCGTCTTGGGCCTCCTCGCCGCCGTCCCAGGTACCGTCCGATGCCGTCTCCCTCTCTGCTCACGCTTCCCGACGCGCTCCCAGTTGATTTCCATTGTTTTCTTTCTAGTTCTTGGTCCCGTACATCCAAAGTTTGTTCCAGCGTGTCGATCCAAGCGCTCCAGGGCAGATTCATTGGCTCGCCCCATCCCAACTGCCTCCCTCATCGTCACTACCAAGCCGGTAGATTGTGGTCTTGTGCTTTTGAGCTTTGGGGCGAGACCTTTTTCTTGTTTATCTGTGCATATTTTAAGCGCGCGTATGTTGTTCATGGCTTGCAGAAAGATGAGCCACGGAACGAGGTGGATGCACTACTTGAAGCAACTGAGCTCCGCGAATGTGCCCGCTGCCTTGATAGAAAAGGGCCAGAACCGCGTCATTGACGCTTCCCTCACTCTGATCCGCGAGAGGGCCAAACTCAAGGTGACCACGGCTGAAAAGATGTCGCCTGCGAGTGTTTTGCTTGCCAAACTCGTTATTTGTTCCTTTGGAATTTGCCATAAAGATTTTGAATCGGGTGGCCACTGATCCTTAAACTGGTAGGAGAGGGTCCAATATATATTTTATCTGGCATCCGCGCAAGTTGGATTAAGCTTTACATTTGAAACTGAACCAAAGTGTTGTGCATATATTAATTAGACAAAGAGAGGGTAGATAGATACACGATTTAAATATTTGATCTGCTTAGATAAAGAGAGGGTAAATACAAGATTTAAATATATGTTCTGTTTTGATACCATACTAGTGATTTTAATCAAGCTATCAGAAACCCCAAAAATTTAGTTAGGTGGATGCCCGATACATTTTATACTCTTAACAACTTGTTTTGTTCAGCATTAGACCTTTTCAACGCTGGTTACTGTTGGATTTGAATGTAATTGTTGGTATCATCAAATTTGTCATCTGTGTTAAGTTACAAGTGGAATATTAAAAGTAGAGATAATAATTCGAAAAGTCAGCAGTTTAACTGATCTTTTCTTCAAATGCTTTCAAACATATTATCGTTGTATAAATATATCTAGGCATCCTCATGAGGTATATGGGACACATAGGCAGATTACTTGTGGAGAGAGGCATATGGGTGTTGAGGTAAATGTTTGCTTTCAATCAGATGCACTCGAGTGCTTTTGCACTTAGCAAACAGTTTAATATATTTTACCGATTTGAAGCTTTAGGCAGCAATGCAAATGAGCATGTGAGTTAGTCGCCAAATGCAGGCAAGCTGAGATGAACTTCATGTTTGTTGACTAATATAGTAAAATGTGGATAAAAAACACTAGTGGTAGGTGCTATAACATATATGTGAAAGAGAATCATGGTATTTGTACTGAGATTCTATGTTGCTGATAACAACTGATGCACTTGTTTATGTTGCTTGTGTTTAGTGATCTTTCTGGTTGTAAGTTGCATGAATTTGATTCTTCTTCAACAAAGGAGCTGACAATCATCCATACACCTACTTTGTAAAGTTGGTTGCATTCTGCTGCTTATTAAAAAAATTAGCACTCAACTATTGGCATGTTTTATTAAATTAATTGCTTTTACATGCCACGTTCCTGTATTTTTTGGCCTCTCTGAACTGAATGAATCTTCCCTTCTTTTCCAGGGAGAATTATTAAGGTCCTTGGGTGGTGTCAAAGCTTCAACATCGCTCCTAGGGGTTCCATTAGGGCACAATTCTTCTTTCCTTCAAGGACCTGCTTTTGCTCCTCCTCGCATAAGGGAAGCTATCTGGTGCGGTAGCACCAATTCTACCACTGAAGAGGGTACTACAAAGTTCTTATTTCTTGCTGTGCATTAATTTGATAGGAGTGTTCTTGTTAGTGAAACACATCAAGTAGATTTAACTGAATACTTCATGCTTGTAACTTTTCGTTATATGTTTTTCATCATTACCTCTAAATATGACCTATTTTCTTGTTAGCATAGTATTTAAACTTATGTCAAGTAATTGATTACTTGTTTTTGTGGAAATGTAATCTTTCTCAATAGTTACATGTGACTTGCAAACAAATTCACTGCAAAATCACATAATATGTAGTTCTGATTTACCAATTCCACAATGTTTATACAATGTGATCTTGGTGACCCATACTATTTCTTGTTTAATCTTTCAGATAAGGCATCTACAAAAGATAGAGATAAGGTGTCGTGGAACTAGGAATAAACAGTGTTTCTAGAGAGGTTTTTCTTAGTCTTAAAAGGTCAAATAGTATACTAGAATCTCAAGGGCATGGATCAGAATGTTGATTTAGGTGACATGGGTTGAAGAAGTAACAGGGGATATTTTCTTGAAAATTTCCATATTACGCAACATGTATACTTTCAACTTTGAGTCTATAGTACTTGATGGCGAGTATAGTGGATAAGAAAATTGGAAGATGAAGAGATATGGGAAGAGATATATGAGGGGAGAGTAACAAGTTATTACACCATGAATAAAATCTTGAATGATAATAAATTAATTATGACAATCAGTGATGGATAACTTGAGGAAAATATGGAAATTCTCATAGAGTGATGTCTGAAATTGGTCACTAATGAACACTAGGGCACCATCAGTGCTTTGGTTGGGTCTCCTCCAATGGTTGAGATAGCACATGCCAAATGAATAGTAAATAAATAAAAAGAGAAGAAGGTTCACGAGACATAGAAAGCTAAGGAAGTCAAAATGAAGTCTATAAAACAATCTGTTGGATTGTTTTTGGTACACGAATAAGAGTCATCTAAACAATTGTGCATAGTAATTGGTTATACAAGAAGATCATATACTTCTTTCACCAAAATGAATGTCATGACTCCATGGCGGATGGGTCAGGGTCCTCGATGTGATGATATTGTCAATACGGTACATCTGCAAGAAGCTCAACCCAGCTTCTTATAGAGCTTAAAAACATTTCTTTTAAGCTGTAAGTACCTCCAAAGAATCTTTTCTGAGTTGTTAACAACTCAAAAGAGCACTAAAGGGGGCCAAAGGTGCCCAACGTGAGGGACAAACTTGTTCCATACCCCCATCAGATCAGCACATACTGGTCCAGCCAGCACAGAATACCATGATTTCTTGATCTGAGATCTTATTGATGGTTGAGTGGATTGGACCGGGCAGGCTGGATACCGATTCCTCATTAGAGTGGTACATTTTGGTCTGGCTAATACAAAGTACCAAGGTTTCTTGATCTGAGGTCTTATTTATAGTTGGCTGGATGGAACTGGGCATACTGGTTCCCTGTCAGATTGGTGTGTACCAGTCTGACCAGTAGAGTACAATGGTTTCTTAATTTAAGATTTTGTTTATGGTTGGGTGGATTGGACAAAATTTTTGTTAGTTTTGATGAACAATACAAAATGAATTAGTGTCATTACTAAATTTTTCTGGTAACATATAATATATTTTATTGTTCACAATCAATTACTTTGCTTTTTTCTTTTCATTCATATCCAGGCTTAATTAAGATGCAAATATTAGGTCACAAGGATGTTATCAAATTTCCATATGTTCACCATGATTCTAGACAGATGACTCCTTTTTTGTATACTTAGGTGTCTATCACTAGTATCCTGTATTGTTTAATTTACTTTATCTGATCAAATGCCTTGACTTAATCAAATACTATTCGGTAATTACACAGGTAAAGAATTAAATGATCCTCGTGTGCTGACTGATGTTGGTGATGTTCCTATCCAAGAGATACGTGATTGTGGGGTTGATGATGACAGACTAATGAATATTATAAGTGATTCAGTTAAGCTAGTGATGGAAGAAGTAAGACAAAGAGTTTCTTTTTTCTACTATGAGATTCCTTTCTTAACTATTTGATTTCTGCTCTATGCTAATTTGAAATTTTTGGCTTAGATTATCATATCAGTGCATTATCTAACCTGGCTACTTCTAGATCTAGTAGATCAATCTTGCAAAGGACCAGCTTGTTATCCAACATGCAACCTATTCTCAGTTTCCATACATAATATAGTTATCCAACCGATTTCATATATAACCTCCTAATGGATGCAGCTCATTGTGGTTGCATGCTATGTGCTTTAAGAGAATTACAAAATATAGTTTGATATAGAAAGAGGTAAAATGGTCAAATAGGTCAAGCAACATGTTCAGCTGTGACAACATCATTAATTGAAATGCAGATTGAGTTGAATTTCATAGTTGATAAGAAAAGACTGTTTAGTACATAAGGCTCTTACCAATATGAGGTCTGGGGAGGGTTAGTGTCTAAAGCTTACATGGTGATTCACAGGTTCAAACTGGAGTCCTTAATGTGTGTAGTACACCCACCACTTTAGCGTGTTAGAATTTACCAGTAGTTATTAGCATTTATTTCACATCAATATGTTGATAGACTTCATGCTTGTCGAACCATGAACATGATATTAGGGATAAAAATGGATTGGATTTGTATCAGAGCACAAGTGATACAATCCAGCCCTGAAACTGTATCTCATGGTATACTGTTCTGAAAAGTATTTTCTGTTGATAAAAGTTCATGAGCAACCACAAACACGATGCACCATAAGCCAATGTCAACAACGGTCCATACTCCTACATTTATCTATATATCAACCGAAATGGTTGTCTATATCATTTCCCCTTGCAACTCACATGTTGACATTGACATGCTGACAAATGGCAGGTATTTAGCCCTCTGCTAACTAGCATAGGGGTGTGCCGCAATCATGATACCCTTAGTCGTAATTTTTTATCATATCAATTTCTGTTCATATTCATAGCCCAAGACATAGGATTAGGCTAGCAACTCAAAAATTCTGAAAATTTTCAGCAAAAAGTTAGAATTGACTGATAGGATGACTAGGAAGAAAACTAATATGATCTCTTTATAGGTCACTAAGTGGGCCAACGAAAACTTGATGGATTCATAATACTAGATAACAAGACTATTATGCTAGAGGTGATGTGAGTCAATCTTTTCAAGAAAAATGTTATTATCAGGACCCATACTGGTTCTGTCCCAAACGGAATGGGTTTAAGCCATACCGATCGTAGTCCAGGTTGGTATGGATCCGAGTTGTACAGGTCACTGTACCACTCGATGCACCAATACTATACTGGTCTAATTGGTCACCAAAATCGATATCAAACCAAGATTAAAGTCCTTGTCCCAGGCGACAATTATTTGATTTTCAAGTAGTTATTTACACAATCATTAGTAAGATGAATTTACTGATATGTATAAGAAAATATCCAACAGTTACTGGTATGCAAAAAATACCTTTTATAGTTATTTAATATTTTATTTTTGTGTTTAATATCATTATAATTACATGTCCTTCATTAAATGCATGCCCATTGGTATGCTTCTGTAATTCTTCTTTTGTTACCCTTTTAGCTTTTAGTTATGTGGTGTTGTGTTCTCTGTTCTTGCTGACCTGACTAGATTTTATTTGCAGGATCCACTCCGTCCCCTGGTTTTGGGTGGTGACCATTCCATATCATTTCCAGTTGTTAGAGCTGTATCAGAAAAGCTGGGTGGGCCTCTAGATATTCTTCATTTAGATGCCCATCCAGATATATATGATGCTTTTGAGGGAAATAAATATTCACATGCTTCTTCTTTTGCACGAATAATGGAGGGAGGTTATGCTAGGCGCCTGCTACAGGTAATATGTACCTTCAATTGGTTAATTGTGAGTATGAATGTTATGCTAGACACGTGCTGGAGGTACTATATACCTTTAATTGGTTAAGTATGAGTATGTCAATACGTCACAGTATTAAACATTGACTATAGGACACTGTTCCCGATTTTTGGGTTATCAGCACAAAATTAAACCATAGAACACACTTTTTATTATCAGATATTACTGATTAGATGTAAACTCTCTCCATGTTTTTTGATGTGTTTTTTGTTGATTCTTGTATTTTTCTTTTGTAGCATCAGTTCATGATGACATGATATGAAAATAATTTTTTAGTCTGCAAAAGCTTACTGACATATGGTTTGTTGTTTATATGCTTGCAACTTATGTTAATCATGATCAAGGAAATTGATTTTCTGATGATAAAGTTTCTCCATTTAACGCACACAGAAAGAATAATAGGAACTCTATGATCTGTAATATTGAAAATGTACACTAGGACAACTAAATATCAATTAACTTAAGACATTTCTCTGTTGGATCTCTGTGTGTGCAAACAAATAGGTTCCATGTGGGAAAACACTGACCGTTAATGTAAAAGTCAAGCATGGACACCTGTGCTGGTGGGATTTAAGCCCTTTAGATGAGGGTGTTGAATGTCTATGTGCGTGCAGATATGCTTCTCTTTCTGTTTGCTTGCATCCCTTTCTTAAATCTTCCTTGTGCTTATCTTAATTTAGGAGTTATATCTGTGAACCCCACTTTAAGGAATCTCCATAGACTTACCAATCATCTGTAGGGAAATGCTCTAACCTAGTTACTGCATGCATTTATCTTGCAAGAACCTTGGTTGACATATATGAAGGCATGCAGCTGCATACTTCACAGACAGTAATAATCTCTTTTCATTGTGTATAAAATAACTTAAGATTAAGAAATAATTCAGTGTTTTTCTATTTAGTATCAAAGTACCTCTAGAAGACTAAATTTGCTCATCTGAATAACTTCATTGCATAATTGAGAGAGAAAATAATCTTAATTCTAACCAACCTAGAATATGTTGTTGTCCTGCTCAGCAGTTCACCAGTCTTTAGCCTTGGTTGAACCCCTTTATAGATCACATAGGGGTCTGCAGCTATACAGGGCTGATCTTAACATGGTTGATTCCCAGTTCAGCTTGGAGTGGGGTTGCTACTGACAAACTGGTTGGGGCCACTGATTAGGTATTGGTCAACCTCAGTCCTATTATGATTTGGATTTATTTGTACCGAGTCTGGGTCTGCTTCCCCTCCTTCCTGTCTTGACTAAGAGATTGTTTCCTCTGTTGATATGGGGTTTCAATCTTCTCAATTAGGAAAAAATTTCTTGCCGTTATTTTTATATAGTCTTTATTTTTATATTATTGTCACTATTTTTACAGCACATTTGAGAGATTTTTCATTGCTCCTTGTATAAAAATGTCCACATTTTTTCCTTATCAAACTTGTCATTTTGCTGAGATAAGTCATATTAATAATTTGCATTTCTTATTCACCTGCTATATAGTACTTTAATGCATGGTTTGCAGTACCGGTCCGTACCGCCCGGTATGGGCGGTACGTACCGGTCCGATAGACTTTCGGTACGCGGACCATATGTTACCGTTCCGACACTGTAGCAGAACTGTAGAACTGCTACAGTGCTCGGCACGCCTGAATATACCGCTCGGTACACCTAGGTGTACCGAGCGGTATACCGTACCGTACCGGTACCGAGCCCAGATCGAAACTCCGGTACAGTACGGTATTGCGAACCTTGCTTTAATGTATGATATTTATGTTCTTATTTCTAGAATGTCTCACTGTATGTGAGATATGCTTGTAAATTGCAAACAACACTAAACAGAGCATCTGATTTTCAGGTAGGAATTAGATCAATCACTCGTGAAGGGCGTGAACAAGGGAAAAGATTTGGGGTTGAGCAGTACGAGATGTGCACCTTTTCAAGAGATCGACAAATTTTGGAAAATTTGGTACTGAATCTTGTTTTCTCAAACAGTTAATTGCTTGTAAATGCATCTTGGTTTGATGGTTCAACTAGAAGCTCTAATCCATGCTTTACTAACCAATTGTTCACTCTTGTAAACTTCAATGCTAATCAAATTACTCTAAACTTAAGTTGCAAGGCCCATAAATTAGAAGCATGCTTCAAGCCAAACTGGCTGCATCTTTATGCTTGTGTGCGTTAGCATGACCATATCTGCAAGATTAGATAATTTGTAATTATGGCATCTAGAAGGAATAAAATCTTCTCCGGAGGATATTACAGCAAGAAGTTGAATGCACTTAGCTGAGTTGGAGTCTTGACTTTTCAAGCATGTCTGAATCATGAACAATGACATAACACTGTGTGATCTCATGACATGGATTACACTGGTCACCATTCTGGTTTTACTAAATGATCTTTCTGCCAAATCGTTCAAACAGAAACTAGGGGAAGGCGTCAAGGGTGTGTACATCTCGGTGGATGTGGATTGCCTCGACCCTGCATTTGCCCCCGGAGTGTCACACATAGAGCCAGGAGGTCTATCGTTTCGTGATGTACTCAACATTCTCCACAATCTGCAAGCTGATGTTGTGGCTGCAGATGTAGTGGAGTTCAACCCACAGCGTGACACCGTCGATGGAATGACGGCAATGGTGGCTGCAAAGCTGGTAAGAGAGCTTACTGCAAAGATTTCCAAGTAGCATAGACAGTGCCTCCTCATTTCCCACCATTAAATAATATTTCCAGCGATCATGGTCATGAATCTGTGCTTGCCCAAAGCTGAGCAGGTAATTCTTGGATATTGAAGTAGTTTATATTAACAGCAGCATATTGTGCTGTGCAGACTTCTATTTGTCATTAGTCTTTATATTTCAAGACCTTAATCTTTTTCTTGTTTTAACCTGCACTATTCCTTGTTAGCAAATTTCACAAAGGTCAATAAAATGAAGAATTATTTGGAAAAGACAGATCGAAGATTGTAGTTAAGAAGCCTTATGTCTGTCTGTAGCAAGTAGTCCACTTGCCTGCGTTTGGTTGTCGACAAATAGGCATCTTTGTGGGGTTGTCCATTGGGACATTTCGGTGGTTAGTGCACAATTATCTAAGTGATAGATTTAAATATTTGAATCCGTGTAAGTGTGTTTTCAGCAATTTAATTTAATTATCATAACATTACTCTAGCTAGAATTGACTAACATCTATCTGCTGAAATCAACCTGGTTAGTGAGAGCTTAATGATTTACAAAGATAATTGCAGAGATGAATCTTTTCAATAAAAGGTATTTTTTGGTTAATTATATATTATCTTCTATATTTAGATCTTATTAACATTATAGTTTTTGTACTTAAAAAAATTTACATTGAAATTTTTATTGAAAGTGAAACAAATAATTTTAGTTGTCTTAACGTTGTATTGACGAAAAATATTATATGGTACGAAAATGATAGAATAAAGAAAATAATATTATTTATTTTATTTAAAATTATACAAAAAAATTAATATAATTTTTTTTATGTATAAAAACATATTCGGTCTAACTAACTAACTATATAGTTAGAGTAACACGTAATTAGCCCTTCTTTCCACTAAGAGATCTATCTCGCAGAGTGGTGGTCAAGTCAACGAAGCTGAGATCATGCGACGCCGTGCCCGTGATTCAAATGCTTCGATGGTGTTGCCATCTCGTTAATGATGGGAAGCAGTGGTTGGCTATTGAAGCCACACATAATAAACACGAGAGCGACTTCAGGGACGGTTGAGGCACGCCATAATAACGTTGGGCGGAAAGTTTAGACTCTTTGAACTTTGACTTGACAGCCGCTGCCGTGAGAGATCATTCACAGTCAACCCCGTGGATCGGTCAAAGTCCTTCTATTCCCTCAAAAGTATAGTATATATAAATATACACCATTATTGTTCCTTTAAATTTCAATTTAACAATATATCTACAGAGCTTACTGACAGTTATTTGACTATTCAATTTTCAAAATTAACGAGTATTTTTGTTTTTTTACTTTATTGTCTGTGGATTTGTAATCGACCCCATAATCGCACGGCACTTTGGCGTACCAGTCTGTGTTCCCGCTCACGTGTCCACCATAGTGGGACCCGCACGTTCCGGTCGAAACAGGTATCAGGAGTTCGGTCACGCAAACCGACGAGCGGCCGTTTCGCCGTTCAATAATATACCGGAGAAAATAGAAATCCCATCATTGTTGACCTCTTCGGTCCGTCGTCAAGCTCCCCAAGGAGGACCCTTTCCCCCAGTCCTCCAATCCAATTCAATTCAATTCCGTAAACACCTTCGCTTGTCTCGATCTCTCCCTCTATTATTATATATACATCAGGCGGTTCGCACAGCTTCAGTCTCAGACAACCATCGCTTCGATCTTTAGCTAGGGTTGGGGCTCCGCAGGTGCGTCAGAATCACCTCGTCTTTACCATTACTTTTGGATCGCTGGGCTGCTATTTGGATTCTGTTGTCTTTCTTATTCTGTCGACTGACTAGAATTACATGTAAAAGCCCTCTTTTTGCAATGAAGAGAAATTAGATCGAGTTAATTATGATTCCAAAGAGAAAATATGTTTCGTCTTTTGCTTTGTTTGAGGTGGAATTTTGTTTGAAGTGTCGATCTGCTGAGGAATTGATTTGGGAGCCACTTTTGTAGGAAATCGCCCTTCATTTCAGATAGTTTTTTTCTCTCTCTCTTTCCTCCAGATTTACAGAGTGCCATACGAAGGAATCGGTTGAAGTTTTGTTTGGTGGTCTGCAACTGTGAGTTTATTGGCGTATTCTGCCCTCTGTCGAGTTCACTGCGGAAGTCATGGCTTCGGCTGTTATGAATATGACCACAGCAGCGTTGGATTGGGTGTCGGTGGCTTTTGATGCCCCGCTTGCCCGAGCAGTAGTCTTTGGGGTGCATATAGATGGTGGGTTGTCTTCTTCCTGCGCTATGAGAATTGAAATTTCTCCTTTCCTGATACAATTAAGCGTTTGTTTAGTGGCTAAAATTTGACTTTTCTTTGGTTTTGCTTGTGATTGAAGGGCACCTGGTTGTTGAAGTGCTACTTGTTGCGGTCATACTGTTCCAGCTCACCAGAAAAAGCTATAAGCCTCCCAAGAAGCCACTTACAGAGAAGGTTTGTCTACTATTTTTGAGTTTCTGCTTTTCTAGATCGATGGTCTTTTGATTCACCAGTTTCTTATAATGAACTATCTATATATGAGATATCTGCACACTTATTCTAGAATACTTATATACATAAGAATAATCTTGTCTTGAACATTCTTCCTTTTTCTTTCCTTTCTTGTTTGCCTATGTTGAACATTTATGTTGTTCATGAAGTGAGCTTGTTTTGAAATGATAAATTTAAGAGAAGACATTTGAGAATCTTATGTCTCATGACACAGGAAATAGATGATCTTTGTGAAGAATGGGTCCCAGAACCCCTTCATCCATCTATTTCAGAGGATATGAAGGTTGAACCGCCAACACTGGAAAGGTAAAATGACTTCTGAGTTTCTTTGTAATGTTCATGAATTTTAAAGAAATCTTTTCTTAGTATATGCTTGGCAGATTGATCTTTGCTAATTAGGATGTATGTGAAGTTTCTAGTATTAAGCTCTAGATAATCGTGTGCTACAGTGTGTTTCTTGCATATTAACACATGACCTGTAGCTTCAAGTATTTTACTTAATCTATTTTGGTGGAGAATATCATTCAAACTTTTTACTTTTTGGGTTCTTATGTGACTTGAATTCAGCTTATTTTTTCCCTCCTTTTAATTGGGATTGGAGTTCATATTTGTGGCAGATTATTTTTTTGGAAGAAACTAGGTGCTTCTTTTCAAAAAGATTCTAGTAGTTATACATATTATTCAATTATGAAAGGGATTGAAAAGGGAAACACAAGTTATGGGTATTATAAACAGGACCAAGAGAGTGATTGGTACCAACATTTAAACCAATACTGGTCCATTTGTTACGAGCCTAATATGATGTCCTTTGAATGCTGTAGATTTGACGAGCCTAACTGATTTGTTTCATCCGTGAGTCTCAACAATTCTGATTCGGGTGATTTAAAATATTTTGAGGC
Organism: Musa acuminata AAA Group; assembly: GCF_036884655.1. Lineage (NCBI taxonomy): Eukaryota > Viridiplantae > Streptophyta > Magnoliopsida > Zingiberales > Musaceae > Musa > Musa acuminata. Next base: position 10,556,307 of record NC_088331.1, on the reverse strand, counting down.
AAACACTAGAAAGTAAAGGTCGAAAGGGTAGATCAGTGGACATTATTCGTAGTGTCCGAGATGGTTCAAATGGAAAGGCATATCAGGAGTTTTGTGTGTCTTCTCCTTGGATTTCAAATGAAGAGGAATTCAAATTATCTATTTTCTAATTCCTGGTTATGGTTTCTAGGTTCTCCTTGTTGATCTTAAGTTATCTGAAAGGCATATCAGGAGTTTTGTATGTCTTCCCCTTGGATTTCAAATGAAGAGGAATTCAAATTATCTATTTTCTAATTCCTGGTTACGGTTTCTAGGTTCTCCTTGTTGATCTTAAGATATCTGAAAGTTGAAATTCATATGTACATGGAATTTTGTTCCTTCTAACAAGGTACTGTTTGATACAGTGCTGCTGGGCCCCATACGATAATTGATGGAAAGGAGGTTGTGAACTTTGCATCAGCAAATTATCTTGGATTAATAGGCAATGAGAAGATTATTGTAAGAATTAAATTTTTATTTTTTTCCTCTGCATCAATCTGTGTTAATATTTCTCAATGAAGTTTTCATAACAAGTATCTGTTTCAGGATTCATGTGTCAGTTCCTTAGAGAAATATGGTGTTGGCTCTTGTGGTCCTCGTGGCTTCTATGGAACAATTGGTATGTCTCATTCTTTTATCAAGAATTTTAATGTGTTTTCTTGTTAACTTCTGAAACATCACTAAAATCCTTGTTCTATAAATTATTACCATTATTGCAGATGTCCACCTTGATTGTGAGGAGAGAATTGCAAAGTTCATGGGTACCCCAGATTCGATCCTCTACTCTTATGGAATCTCAACCATTTTCAGTGTCATTCCAGCATTTTGCAAGAAAGGAGATATCATCGTTGCGTAAGTCAATTTTCCCTTGTAAAATCTTTATATAAGTGTTAATCTTAATGTTAATCACATTGTTTTAAGATGTGCCATGTTCTATCATTTGAAAGTGTGAACTTCTCTTCCATTTTCTTCTTTCCCAGTTGGAACAAATGTGGTTCCATTGTGTTCTCTACATTCTAGAACTTCCAAAATTTTGTAATTTGCATAGACATTTTCTCTTTGTGCTTACTTCAGACATGAACTGGAAATGATTGTCACAATTCTGTATCAGTGTACATCATGTAGCATTTGAGGGTAGGTCTATCCTCACCTTAAGGCTGATCCATGACGAGGAGGACAATCATATGGGTTGTTCACATCTAAACCCTCTGTGGATCCCATAGTGGTCGATTGCCTTTTCATAGAGAAAGAAACATGATGGTTCTAATGAATCAAGAATTTTCATTTATAATGATGTTCACATGTTTTGATGTCTTATACGCTTTGGTTCCTTGTTTGTATTGTTCCACTTGAGTGATTTATTTGTATTGTTTTCAGCATGATGTACTGCTTGGACATAAGACAAATTCAATTGTTCTTGGCAGAATAATTTACTAATGCATTATCTTGTTTTTACAGAGATGAGGGTGTTCACTGGGGAGTGCAAAATGGGCTTCATCTCTCAAGAAGTACCGTTGTTTATTTCAAACACAATGACATGAAATCACTAGAGAACACTTTGGAGAAATTGACTCGGGGAAATAAGCAAGCTGAGAAGATACGGCGTTATATTGTTGTCGAGGCTGTATACCAGGTATGCATGAGAAAATGAGCCAATTGTAATCTTTTTACAGTACCTTACTGTATCTGATATACATACTTGCCTGTTCCATTCAAGCATTTGGGTTTTACCTTCTTACTGCAAATTCTGTTGTCAGTCTATAAAATAGTTCATTTCAACCTGTAAATTTTTGTGGTCTTATAATAATCTCAAACTCCTCCTGAAGTAGACTTTTTAGGAAGGTATGTCTACAATTTTTTCAGCTTCAGCTTACTAAATTTTAAATGGGTTTCAGCTATAATTTTTAAAGCATCTGAAGCAATACTATTTCAGTTCTTACATCTAAGAGTCTATTGTGGTTTTGATGCGTTCAGAATTCTGGTCAAATAGCCCCATTGGATGAGATTGTCCAGCTAAAGGAGAAATACCATTTTCGGGTGATATTGGATGAAAGTCATTCATTTGGTGTACTTGGAAACTCTGGACGAGGTCTTGCTGAATACTATGGAGTTCCTGTAAGTCAGCTTTTAGTATTTGTTTCATCCACAGACTACATGTCTGTCTACCATGCCCTCTAAATTTGATTTATAATGCAGGTTGAGAAAATTGATATAATAACTGCTGGTATGGGTAATGCATTGGCAACTGATGGGGGTTTCTGCACTGGAAGTGTCAGAGTTGTTGATCACCAAGTAGGGAAACATTGATTTTTATCTGAATTGCACAATCCTGTAGGCTCAACACTTGACTGACTAGTGGAATTTTGATTTTGCAGCGTCTGAGCAGCTCTGGATATGTGTTCTCTGCATCTTTGCCTCCTTTTCTTGCAAGTGCTGCTGTTTCTGCAGTAAATTACTTGGAGGGTAATCCCTCTGTTCTTACATCACTGAGGAGTAACATTGCTCTATTATGGAAAGGTGAGTTCTGTGATAAATTGCACAATGCTTTTGCTGGTTGTGTGCAAATCTTTTTATGTCATATTATGTATTGCTATAACTAAAGACGACTAGATGTGTCACGTTCTTATCTTTAGCTCTCTCTCTCTCTCTCTCTCTCTCTCTCTCTCTCTCTCTTTTCCTCCCTACTGCCATACCTTGCTTCTTCTCCTTCCTCCTCTCTCCTCTCAGTCAACTGGATTTCCCATGGAATAAGTACCCAGTAGAAACCTGTAACCAAGAACTTCTGGTGTGATGGTATGCTTCATGCATTATGCCTATTTATGGTTCAGGTTTATGTATTTTGATCTTAATGGGCCCTGCCATAAGGTTGCTTCCATCTGCATAGGTTTTCATTTCTTTTGAAGTTCTCTCCAAATGGAGCATCCTTGTGCTAGCCTCCAAACAGTGTGATCATTTTGGGATGACCAACCATGCGACCATTCATTACCTGGATTAAATCTCACCTTTTGCGGCTCTTTCCAGTCATGATCACCAACAGACAAGATATGGGATCTAGACATGTACCCATTCGGAATCTGAAATGTTGGCCTTGTTATCTAGTAATTGCAAATTGTAATTTGATTTGCTACTGGGCATCAGAAACTGTAGGATCTCATGGCAATCAATTATTGGTGAAGTTTTTTTAATGTTGACTTTATTTTACATATTTGGATGCTGCATGAAGCACCAAGTGTTAACAGATACCTTGTCTAATAATCTCATGACATGATTTTGTATGGTGTGTTTGTTGATACTTGTTATCTTGGTAGTTGTCTGGGTCTGATAAATTTATTGCTCTATTGGAGTGCAGGATTGTCAGATGTACCAGGATTGACAATTGGGAGCCATCCATTATCGCCCATTGTCTTCCTTAAACTGAAGAAGTCAACAGGTTCCTCCAAGGGTGACTTGGAACTTCTCAACAATATTGCTGATAGGGTGAGTTAAGTTTTAAGTAGATATGTAATAACTGTGTGCATCACAAAACAGTCTCTGACAATTCTTGGCCATAGCAGATGCTGAAGGAGGATTCTGTTTTTATCGTGAGCACAAAAAGGTCTGTTCTGGATAAGTGCCGCCTTCCAGTTGGTATTCGCTTGTTTGTTTCAGCAGGTCACTCAGAATCTGACATTCAGAAAGTATCAGACTCATTGAGGAGAGTTGCAGCAACGACTCTGGCCGAGCATCTTTGAGTTTACCTCACTGCAAAACCCCAAGTAACTGTTTGATTTGTCCATTTTACATTCCTGTATCCTATTTTAGTCATTTCATGGAAAAAGGTCAAAGAAAAGAGAAAAGAAGAGCGGAAAATCGCAGGGTTTCAAGATGACTGTCGATTAATAGTTTATTGTTGTTCAACCAAATTTTAGACTTGATTGATTGTCCTTCTGTGTAGATCAAGAAAGGTACAAATCTGTTGATTTTTGTTGTCTTATTGAAGTAATTTCCTTGTAATTCCATGGATGGGAATAAAATAAATGCCAATTCTTCTCGATTATGAGCTTGTTTGAACAATTGAACCCAAGTGCACGTGTTTTATATCTGCATTTCTTATTGGATTCACATCACATGCATTGTCTTGCTGTTCCATTTATCGAATAGCACAACTAAGTTTGCTATTATTATCATCTACTTCAACATATACTTATAATTCAGTCTATGAAATAGTGGAACAATGTGATTTCAGTTTGACAATTTTGATGTTTGCACCAAACTACTATGGCATTTCTGCCAAACAAAGATTTAGAAAGCCCACTGATTGAGGTGAACAGATTGCAAAACCAATCATCTCTTCATCTTTCTAAATGCTAGCAATCATTGGTTAGAGAAAGTTGTTCTTGACATGAAATGAGTGCTTGCTAACTGGAAACACAGGCAATCAATGTCCACATGAACACTGAACATTGCTACCATCCTGGTCTTGTACGTTTATTTGCCTTTTCAATAACCTATGGGGGCCTCATTTGGTGGATTTTGAGCACCCAAAGAATGGCAACCTATACCAGATGGCATAAAATATTTAGTCTATTTTTCATACCAGAAACATATGATTACTGCCATAACAAAAGGATCTCCTGATTGAAAAGCTGCTTTTCCCCACATATTTTAGTTATCATTTTTTCCATTGACAAACTACCCAAGTTGCAAAACTCATAATTGTTTAGGAAATTAGATCATTTCCTGTGCATCCATCTACTGAAAACAGAAATTTCCTTAGCTGCTTTGCTTCAGATATCTTGTAGTTGGTGATCTAGATGGTAGAAATGTCACCATGAAACATGTTTGCATCAGGATCTGTTGGAATCAATCACATAAAGGAGGTGTGTTTTCTGGTGGCCTGGTTGGAGTATCCCTAGTGAACAATAACTGGGCAATATCAGGGAAATGAAGGATGGTTGCATCAGTGATCAATAACTGGATTTAGAGGTGATCAGAATTATTCTTATTGCCCTCAAAATATCCATAGAGCTGACTGACATTTATCTGTGCTTCATGATTGCATAATATTATATTAACATTTGGCCACACTGCAAGTAACCCAAGGAAGCATGACATGCACCTCCAATTGCTCACCCAACAGCACTAAACTCTGTGGCAAAAGGAAATGACTTTTGGGGACCCCATTCACCTCTAAAGCAGGTGTACTAATGATTCCCAAAACACTACAAAAAAGTTCTTTTTCTGTTCTCTAAAATCCCCCTACCTTTCTTTGTCCTCTTCTTGTCATCAAATTTGATGAAACATAAAGTAGACATAAAAGCTAAATGTTCACCATCTTTGTGTGTGTAGCAAAATTATAGCAAAACTAATTGTTCCATGTCCCTTTTCTTTATTTTCTTTCAATTCATTCATTGTCAATCTAAGAAGTCAGTGACAAGAAAAAAAAAGGATAATAGAACTATTCCTCTCTCTTATTTTTCCTCCACCTTTCAAATCTCAACATAATAATACTGTAGTCCAAACATCAAATGCAACTCTAGATAGTGCATAGACTGTTCCATTTTGGATGGATTTGTATGATGGGCAATTGCTTGTAGAGGAAATAGATTTGATGTGGGACAGTACAGATCATATACATGAGATTATGGCTGGCTCACTTGCATTAGCATTTGACTTGATTTGTTCTGTTTCTCATGTCATTATTGAGTTTTCTGGGATGGATTAGTTGGACCTTGTCTCCTCTCCTCTCCTCTCATCACCATGTACACATCCTTTTTTGCCTTTTAGCTAAATATTCCACACTTTCTTCATTTGTTTTTAATTTATATATTGTTGAGTAAGAGTTTCAGATTTAATTTAAATTTTTTTCCCCCTTTATAAAAATCTAGATAACATATTTAGAACTGAGAGCAGAGCAATCATTCCTTGTCTACTTCAGTTCAGTATCCCATTACGTCTTCCCAACCTTTTCCCACGGATGTTTAATTTAGCCTCTCCTCTTTACCACTTTAGTTAGCCAGGTTGAGGTAGCAAACAAACATCAAACTCCTATATTATATTACAAGATGTGATCCCACTTTTAGGTCCAGATGCGTACAAGTTAGATGATCAAAATGCATCCCTCCCACCACTTACCATGAGCTGCGATTTCAATGAACTCCCTCCTCTGAGACCTGAAGAATTACTTACCTTTTTAGTATAGCTTGGCATGCACAGTCATTCAGACTGATCAAGCTAAAAAATAGTGACCAAATCTGAGATCTTTGTACGATATGAGAATTATTTCCTAGTTAAATCTCCATAGGTTTACGGTAAAGATCGACAAACGATCCTTTAATATATTGATGAAATTTACGTTGCGAGCGTCCGATGACAATGTCATTCGATAGGAAAGATAAATAATCCTGATATATCTATATATTGAGTAGAGAGAGTTTTTGGTATCCGCAATCCTGATATATCTATATATTAATACGATGGGTTTGATTTGTTACCTCTTGTCTTTTTCTATTATTATTGAGATCCACCAATCATATATACGATTGTGCTTAGATCCATACACCATAAATGCTAATCCTGCAATATAATTAGAGAAATATATGGAGAAAGAGGAGACACCATGTACCATTAAACCCTATCGACAAGTCAAGAGCTTAGGTGCGTGGGGTCTTCCACGAACAATTGCCTAGCTTTGTGCATGATCATCATGACTCGCCCACCACCCTCCCTTCTCATATTAAAGCCTTCCTCAACCTCTTCTCCTTCCCACCGCTAACTCCTCTTGCTTACCTTCCGACCTCCACAGCAAATGTCTCTTCTCGTCGCCACCTCACCCAAGGACTGCTCCAAGAAAGGATTCCACCTCAACAAGAAGCTCCTCTACGGCTTCTCCGCCCTCCTCGTCTCCATCCTCTCCCTCGTCTTCCTCGTCTGGCTCATCCTCCATCCCACCAAGCCGGAATTCTACCTCAAGGACACGGCGGTCTACGAGCTGAGCCTCGCGTCGCCGCCTCGCCTCCTCAACTCCACCATCCAAACCACCATCATCTCCAAGAACCCCAACGCGCGCGTCGGAATCTACTACGACCAGCTACACACTTACGCCGCCTACAAAGGGCAGCAGATCACCGCCGACTCCGCGCTGCCGCCGTTCTACCAGGGCCACCAGGACATCAACATCTTGTCTTCCTCGCTGAACGGGATCAGCATGCCGGTCGCACCGTCGTTCGGGTACGAGGTCAGCCGTGACCAGACTGCCGGGAAGCTGTACCTCGAGCTGAAGCTCGACGGGAAGCTCCGGTGGAAGGTGGGCAGCTGGGTGTCTGGGAGTTACAGGATCGATGTGGATTGCGTTGCTGTGATAGTGCTGAGACCCGGGGGCGATCCAGGACCGATGAGTTTGGTGCAGGGGACTCGGTGTTCTACCACCGTTTGATGGCCAGTAGTCCTTATGGTCTTTCTTGTTGTTGCTGTTTGGGAAGTGGAGATGACATGGGGAGAGTTAAAACCTGGCTTGCTTTCTGTGGGGAGGAGGATGATGGGGTTGTGAGTAGATAAAAGAGGGAAAGCCAAGTGGGATGACGTGAGTCGAAGCATGCAGCTAATGGCAGCAGCACTTGCTTGGTTATCTGCCTTCTTCTGTTCATTCATTTCGGTTTCTTCTCTTTCACTTGTTTGCTGCTGTAAGGTTAGTAGTGGGGGACAGCGAAGATAAAAGCTTGGGCATGGTGGGCAAAGGGAGTCATCTATAATTCATCTGTTTCGGATACCATTACAAACAAGAAGGAGATCGATCGGATAACTATAACTATAGATATTATCTTTGGTGAAACCTTTTACAAGTAGTAGTAGCTTTAGATATTATCTTTGGTGAAATCTTTTAGAAGAACACACCTGAGAGTATAGCTGATGATGACATCGATTGGGGGCTGCAAACTTTTTAGTCTGTAGCAGAATTATTGCTCCAATTTTTGGTTGGTTGGTTTCAAGTGGGCATCGCAATCGAGTTGTCTTTCATTTCAGTTCATTGGCCTTTAGTTAAGAGTGTCGTAAATTTAGGCCACACCAACTTTGTAGTTTGTCGGATCACAAACCCAAGAACAGAGATTTCTACCTATTTAGTCTGATCCAACTTTAACCCACCCAACATGTCTTCTCCTCTCCTCATTTTAGAAATTAATGATGGGTTTCATGTCCTATTATTTTTTAAAAAATTAAATCCTTATTTTTTCACAAGGGATTAGAAAAATAATTAATTATAAATTATATCCTATAATTAACTATGTTTAGTATTTTGATTCTTATATTTTTAAAAATTAAACTAAGATTTTTATATACTTTTGAAAGTAAAATATTTAATCATGTTTTTTCTCTCGTCGTCGATGTTGTTGACGAAAATACTACACGTGCTCGGTGATAAAACGAAATAAGATAAAATCAACACGTGCTTAGTGATAAATCATACATATTTCTATTAACAAAGTTGATAACATGAGAAGAAATATGATTAAATGTTTTACTTTCATAATTACAATGTTGAAAGTATAAGAATCATAATATTTCACTTTCATAATTCTAAGAATAATATATACTTAGTCTAAAATAATAATAATATTTTGTATGAGTGAATATTTTTTTTTTATGAAAGTAATGAAATTTTATATTTGGGCCTAGAAAACTCTAATTTCTTAATGAATAATAAAAACTTATAATTCTAATTATAAAGATAATATTCATATGATTCGACACTCTTTATTTACGTCTTAAAACATAAAATTCAAAGAAAAAAATACTTATCTCGAGCGAAAACTTTACATCGATTTTTTTTTTTAATCTCAATCTCTCCGGATATAACATAGAAAAAACTCATAAACATTCAAATTCTTATTATTCTTTTTTATCACACCATATGAATAAACATACTAATCAATCCTTTTATCTCCAAAACCCTCTTCTTCTACAAATAAGAATCTCTTCGAATTTACTTTTTTCTTTTCTTTTACCTTAAGAAATCCAAAAACACTCGTCACTCGTCAATTCAAACACAGAATGACAATTGTTAGTGCAAGTAAAAAGATGTTGGAAGAGTTATAAGCAAGGAGACAAACCACGGCGTCGCTATCTAATGATGGAGTTGTTGGGGGCACGGCGCTCACATCGCAGAGGGTGACGCCATGGCCCCCCTCCTTCCCCGTGGAATGGAAGAGTGATCACATTGCAGAGGGTGAGCGAACAGTGTTTCAGAGCAGCAGAGCAGTGTTTCCAAGTGAGTGCCACGCAGAGAATCGTGCCAGGAAACGAACAGCACAACTTGACAAATGGCTAAAGGTTTGGGGTCCATCACCGCCGATGGTGATCGACTTGGATGGCGCCTTGGTGGCTAAGGAACTCCGGTTTTTGAGTGACGTGTTGAACTAGATAGGAAGAGGGGATGGAGTTATTCAAAATAGAGGAAGAGTATCACAAGCTTTAATCTATTATATTTCTCTCAAAAAAAATATTTTTATAATTTTAGAAACTCTTTTATACTCATGACCCAACATATGGGGTTTATATAGTCTCCAAAGATACATTATATTAATTGTATTCAAGATGAATCATTCTCTTTCAAGAATCAATAACCAATTTGACTTATCCTTCTATAGACTTTTAATCCATTTTTTCTTCTTTATGTAATGATTTTCCCACTTGATGCAATGAACCTTTCTTTTGATGAAATGAACCTCTTTATGACACTTGAACAAGTTTAATTACAACATTCTCTCCTCTTAAACAAGTTTCTTCCGAAGTTGTTGAAATATTTCAAATTTAAGAGGTTTTGTAAGTATATCAGTCACTTGTTCACTTGTCTTGACATGATGTATCTCCACTTCTTTATTTTTGATATGATCTCTTATGAAATGAAATCTTGTATCGATATGCTTCGATCTTTCATGATAAACTGGATTCTTGGCTAAGGCAATAGCTGATTTGTTATCAACATAAATCTTGGTTGACTTCTCCTATGGCATATGAAGTTCTTGGAGTAATCTTCTTAGCCATATTGCATGACAAACACTAGAAGAAGTTGCTATATATTCTGCTTCACATCTTGATAGAGCAACGATTCGTTGCTTTTTTGAAGATCAAGTAAATGTAGCTTCACCAAAATAAAATATAAATCCAGTTGTACTCTTCCGATCATCGTAGCTTCCGGTCCAATCACTATCACTATATCCAATGAGCTCTAGCTTTTTAGATGATGAATAGAACATTCCATACTCAATTGTTCCTTTGATATATCGTAAAATTCTTTTAGCGACATTTAAATGAGATGTCTTTGAAACTTCCATAAATCTATTTATTAAACCAACTCCAAATAGTATATCAGGTCGAGTGCATGTCAAATACCTTAAACATCCAACTAGACTTTTATAATAAGTTGGATTAATGTATTTACCTTCACCTTTCTTGGTCAACTTGGTACCATATTCAACAGGTGTATCTGTAGGATGACAATCTTCCATAGAAAACTTCTTTAAAACCTCCTTTGCATAATTTTCTTGTGAGATAAATATTCCTCCATTATCTTGTATAACTTCGATACGAAGGAAATAAGTCATTAAGCCCAAGTCGGTCATCTCAAACTCCTTTTTCATAGAGTGCTTAAAATCTTTAATCATAGAGCTACTATTGCCTGTAAATATTAAATCATCTGCGTAAAGGTATATAAACAAGATATATTCATTAGAGTTAGATTTCATATAGAGAGCATGTTCATGTGGACATTTAGAAAAATCATTTTGAATAAAATAAGTATCTATTCGAGAATTCCATGCTCGTGGGGCTTGTTTAAGCCCATAAAGAGCTTTCTTTAACTTGTATACTCTGTCTTCTTGTTCTTGAATAATAAAATCATGGGGTTGTTGAATATATACCTCTTCTTCAAGAACTCCATTAAGAAATATTGATTTGACATCCATTTGTAAAATATTTCATTTCATTTGAGCTGCTAGAGAGATAAGTAATCTTACTATCTCCAATCGAGCAACTGGCGCAAATACTTCTTCATAGTCAATCCCATATTGTTATTTATATCCCTTTGCAACCAATCTGGCCTTGTATTTCTCCACCTCTCCTTTTGCATTGTTTTTTGTTTTGAAGATCCACTTAACACCGATAGCTTGGTGGTCTTCTGGAAGTATAGTAAGCTCCCATGTATTATTTTTGTTAATGGCATGAATCTCTTCATTCATAGCTTGTCGCCATTTTTCATCTCTATAAGCTTCTTCAAAGGTTAATGGATCATATCCTGCAAAAAGACAAAATAAAGAAAGTTCATCATTGTTAGTATCAATCATTCGAGTCACATCATATAGGTCCTGAATCGGTCTTATCCTTCTTATAATTGGACTTCTTGAATCATGTGACCTAGTTGATCTAGGTTATGATTCTGGCAAAGCCACTTCGGTGCTTGTTTGTATTGTTTCATCTTCTTCTAAAGCTATAGCTTTCTTATGCTGCTCATCACTTTTCCAATTCCAAATCTGTTGTTCATCAAACTCAACATCTCTTGACATCACAACTTTATTTGTGATAGGATTGTAGAGTTTGTAACCACTAGAATTCTCTGGATAACCTAGTAAAATGCATTTTTGACTTTTATCCTCCAATTTTGTTCTCGTCTCTTCTGGTATCTTGGCAAATGCAACACTTCCAAAAATCCTCAAATGATCAACTCTTGGTGTTTGTAAGCTCCATGCTTCTTCTAGTGTAATATTACCAATTCGCTTTGTCGGAAACCTATTAAGCAAATAAACTACACAAGCAACAGCATCACCCCAAAATTCTTTCGAAATTTTTCTTTCCTTTAACATACATCGGACCATATTAAGGATAGTCCTATTTTTTCTTTCTGAGACACCATTTTGTTGAGGTGTGTATGGCATAGTGAATTGATGTAGAATTCCATTGTTTCTACAAAAAACTTACAAATTCATTTGATATATATTCACCACCCCTATCTGTTCTTAAACATTTAATCTTACAACAACTTTATCTTTCAACCAAATCCTTAAATTCTTTGAATTTGCTTAAAACTTCTTTCTTTTCTTTTAACATATAAACCCAAGTTTTTCCACTATGATCATCAGTGAAGGTAAGAAAATACCTGCTTCCTCCAAGTGATATTGGATTAATAGAGCCACAAACATCTGAGTGTACTAGATTAAGTCGATTTCATGCTCTTTTTGTCCTTCTCACTTTGAAAGGCTTTCTTTCTTGCTTACCCATGACACATACTTCACACAATTTTATTGGGCGATCAATTTTTGGCATTCTTGTCACCATATTATACTTCTCTAGAAGTTTCAAGCCTCAAAATTTAAGTGAGCATATCTAAGATGCCAAAGTGTAGAAATATCCTCAATATCAGCTTTAAAACAATTTGATTGATCAAAAATAGTTAAATACAGAGGAAACATTCTATTCTTTGCCATTTTCACATGTGATATCAGTGTTTTATTCTTATCACGAATTGAGAGAGTCATATCTTTCATCTCAATTTCATAACCTTTTTCAAGTAATTGTCCCAAGCTTAAAATATTATTTTTCATATCAGGAACATAATAAACATCTGAAATGCATACTTTCTTGCCATTATTAAGTTCAAGGAGAATTTTACGTTTGCCTCTTACTGGTCTTTGAGACAAATCGTCAAATATAATGTTCCCGGAATAACTTGTATCCATTTTTGAAAATAACTCTTTAATGCCACACATGTGATTTGAAGCTCCTGTATCTAGATACCATGTCATAGAATGATCCTCTTTCAAATTATCATAACTCATTAATAAAACTTGATTTACATTCTTTTCTTCCTCAACAAAATTTGCCTTATCACCTTAATTGTTAGGATTATAATAATATTCATAAGAATAATGTCCATACCTTTTACAAATATAACATTGTATTTCAGACCTTTTAGAGTTTCTACCACGTCCACGGCCTCGGCCACGTCCTCGACCATAACCTCGGCCTCTTTGGCTAGAATTTTTTCCACCACCTTCATTGTTTGGAGATTCTTGATTGGTCTGATTTCTGCCTCCTCTTCCTTTTTGTCCTCGTCCTCTTCCTCTTTGAGAATTTGATTCTCGTTTATTTTCAAGAGTAAGCTTCGTTTATAATGCTTGCTCCATAGTTTTGTCTTCTCCTCTTTTTGTAATCTTTTGTTCATGAACTTGAAGGGAACCCATAAATTCTTCTAAAGATATTTTTTCCAAATCTTTAGATTCTTCGATCGCAACAACAATAAAATCAAATTTCGGATCTAGAGATCTCAATATTTTTTCTATTACTCTCTGATCATTTACTTGTTCACAATTTCGTCTCATTTGATGAACAATAGAAATGATTTTTGAGAAGTAATCAGAAATAGTTTCAGAAGTACCTTGTTGTAATTTCTCAAACTTGGCTCGTAAAACTTGTAGACGAAGTTTCTTTACCTTATCAACACCACCGAATGCTTTTTGAAGCATTTCCCAAGCCTCCTTTGAAGTATTTGCTGGAGCGATAATCTCGAACATTGTATCGTCAAGCCCTTGGTAGATCGTGAACAAAGTTTTTTTCTCCTTCTTCCTTCTTTCTTTGAGTTGTTTTCTTCCTTCTGCATTCATTGCTCCTTCTTCTACTGGACTTGGTTCTACAAATCCATCTTTTTTACAAACTCTCATATATCTTGGGAGCCTAGAAGAACCTTCGCACCATATGTCATAATTTTCTTTTGTCAATCTGGGGATCTGGAGTTAGATGACACTTGAGGAAGTGGACATAGCTTAACCTATGCTCTAATACCAAATGTTGAACTAAATAAGAAGAGAGGATGGAGTTATTCAAAATAGAGAAAGAGTATAACAAGCTTTAATCTACTATATTTCTTTCAAGAAAAATACTTTTACAATTTCAAAAATTCTCTTATACTCATGATCCAACATATGAGCTTTTAATCCATTTTTTCTTCTTGATGTAATGATTCTCCAACTTTATGACACTTGAACAAGTTTAATTCCATGATGGAGAAACTGTAGATTTGAAGTCTTCTGCCACAAGGCTTATCAAAAGCTAAATAAGCTGTCATTCTGTTGATCACTTCTGTCTAAAGAGAAATGGCCCATTGTGATGATTACATGCAAAATGATGAGCTGAAAACAATGCTAGATTCACTCTCATGCATATCCAATGCATCATGTTCTTTGCCTCTATCCTCATGCTAGATTAACTCTGATGCTATTCGTCATCAACAGACTATATATAATCTGTCTTTCGTAAATGATTCCTTCTCTCTCATGTTCTTTCACCAATGTACATGACTCGAGCAATACAGACAAACAGACGTATCACACATCAAAAACTGTACGTTCTCAGCTGCATTTCGAAATGTTTAGTACTTCGATCATGATTGATTCTCTGTATCATGGTTTGACTGTAGAGGCCACTGCATTAGCGACGACTATCGAGAGCCAATGTCAGGTTTTGGGCAGATTTTGTCTACCAAAATGTGCTCGTATCAGTTCTTTGTCTATTCCCAGAATCATCCACTTGCTCTGAGCTCATAGATTGATGCCATCTGCAATCTAATGTCAATGTTTGCTTTGCTCAGCAGCAAAACTAATGTCATCCGCATGAAGTTGGTGCCACTCACGTACGATCTCGGAAGGTCCGAGGAAGAACTGTGGAGTTGCGGGGGATCATTTACCGACGGGGTGAGAAGCCTGGGCTCCGCGATGCGATCATGGGCTCGTGTCGCATGGGGCTCAAGTACCTCGAAGCTGTGGGCGGCGTGAAACTGGTGGCGAAGAACAGGACGCCTCTCTTGTGTTCGTGCATGGAGGCCTTGACGTCGTAAGAGACCATGATCCCATTCGATGTGATCCGATAGTGTGCGCGGGCTGTCCGCGAGATGACTTCCGCATCATCTTCAGCTCGATTTAAGGTGTTACTTGGTATCGATCATAGCAAAAATTCATTTTGGAGTCTCTTTCGTAATTGTTTCCCGGCGAGCTTTTTCTTAATTTCCTGTTCGAATTACCCCCGTGAAAGATTTGATTGATCTGTTCAGTAGATAGTTTCCATTTGGATTGGGAAGAACATGTGATACCTTTCATGAGAAGAACAAAATTTATCTGTTAGCTAAATGACAACACATCTAATCGAAATATCGATCTACGATTTTACGGGTTGACCGTGGTTTCTATGTCAGAAGACTGACATAAATCCAAAGAAGATTTCTTGTAGTGTGAGTATTGTCAAAACTTGCTTGTCCTCTGGTGAGACTTTGATACCTCATTGAATTTGTCTTCGCTGTCAGACATCTTCTATTACAGCTCGTCAAAAATACAGGAAAAAGATTTGATTTTTATTAGTTCAGAAGATAAAATAAGTTTGAAATCTCGGTTCTGATGATCTTCTCGTCTTCTTCATCTTTCTCCAAAATGACACCTCCTCCCTCTTTATAGTTTACTGGAGTGCTAATTGCTGTTGAAATTGGCAGGACCTGCAAACAGTGATCAATGAATGCTACATGCTCTTCTGCCAAGTTTCTTTGCGCTGCTGCGGCATGTGTGATCTCATTTAATGCAGTTTACCCATAAAAAGGAGGTGCCAAAGAGACATGCACAAGCAGCAGCATGCAACGATCAGGGAAGCCATAATGGCCTCCTGCCATTCCTCTATTGCTCCTGCCGCAGACACATTGTCCGCGGCAGAGACAGCAACAGTGGAGCCAAAGTTAGTCGCTACAAGTGGATGACATGGCTTCCTCACCGTGGTTTGCTCTTTTTAGTTGCAGCTATGCTTCGGAAGAGATGCCATCCACTCTAATCGTGCCGCTGTGAGCACTACAAGTGCAGCAAACTTCTCTCTTCTCTCTCCAGCGAAGGATGTAGGCTTCTCTAACGAAATGAAGCAGACAGATAAAAGAAGGTGAAATGTAGTGAGCAAATCTTCTCACTGAAAGCATAAATCCATGGATCATTGTTCTGCTGCATCAAGCTCTGAAGAAGACACTAAAGGGAAGTGAAAACGACCAGAGAGCAAATCTCATCACCAGTGAAAACATCAACATTCACGAGCCATCATGGATTCTTCCTTCCTTCTCAAAGGCCTTGAAAAAGTAAGGCAACCTACCCACCATCATCGCAGGAAAACATTCCCCTGTCGACAGACCAAACGAACACCAAGACCCTTCCTAAAAGAACAGGGAAAGCAGAAGCTACAGAGACAGGAAGCCGGAGCAGCCATCATCAAAGTTGAGCGCATAGCTATAAGGGTCGTAGTGGAAGCTGAATCGCTGCTTGCTTTCCCTTCCTTTCGCCAGCTGCCTCCTTATCTCCGCTCTGAGCCTCCAGTAGAGGCTCTTAAACCTCCTCTTCCCTCCACCCAGCACCACTCCGGCGTCTCCAAGAGCTGCCACGGCCATCTCCACTTCAAAGAACGCAAACGGGACAGGACTTCGACGAAGGAGTTGCCTCGTCTTATTCTGCCCTCGGAAGAGCGGGGACAGGTGAGATAGAAAGAGGCTTCTTGGGCAAGTCTTGCAAGTATGGTGGAATGTCAAGCTATATAGGACAGAAGAGGATGGTGAGGATGCTCCTTTTGTCTACCCTTGACTTCGATCCAGCTCTCGCTGTCACAAATATAGTGCATCACACCGCATGGGACAAAGCGATGTCCCATCTATTGTCTGATGGATATGGATAGATGAGACGTTTATGTTTCATTGTTTCGGAACACGTTCAGGGCTGGCAATAATGTTACTCGGTGTTGGAAACGAAGGAGAGGTGTAGGAATCGGATACGTGGATGTTTGGCCTCGAGAACGAAAGTAGGTGATGCCGAAATCGACCACCTGCGGCTCTCGGCTTCAATCTGCTCCGACAACCAAAGCTAGTTTGAAAGCAATTGCACGGACAATGTATCTCGTCATTAATTCTTCTCTATTTGGACGCATGAATGTTTCGCTGAAAGCTTACGTGATTCATCGGCTTCTTTATCATTTTGTGGTGCTGCAGTGTTCGCCTGGA
The DNA here is from genome assembly GCF_036884655.1 of Musa acuminata AAA Group. NCBI lineage: Eukaryota > Viridiplantae > Streptophyta > Magnoliopsida > Zingiberales > Musaceae > Musa > Musa acuminata. The sequence continues at coordinate 10,539,254 of NC_088331.1, read as the reverse complement.
AGGCATTCTGTATCTGTTCATGTGGTTTCAAGCTCAAGATCAAGCGAGGACCCAAAGGAAACAGAGTGTGCGCTGTTCCATCAGTTCGAGTCGAGACAGGGTGAGGTCAAGTGGCCGCCGCCGCCGCTGGTAGGGTTACAAGTGGAATGTGAAGTGATGCTTTCAGAGGCCACAAGGCAATTGATCGAACGACTGGGGGAGGTAGCTTTTGGGCGTCTGCAGTGCTGCCTCGGGGTCGCAATATTCCGACTTTTAATGCGAGTGGGCGTCGAGACCGGCGGACGCAGGGATCCCGTCCCTCCTCGTCCGCCGAGCACGCGAAACCCAACTCGATTCCACGCTCTGTCCACACCACCATTTGTGCCCTGGAAAAGACAGGTTAACGTCAAACTTCACTTGGCCTTTTGCCCATCTCTCGTTTTCGCCACCCATCATGATGCAGTATTATTTGAAGCCAGATGACAGTGATTGCTAACGGAAGAACGCTGTCCGTCGGCCGATCAAGTCAAAAGGCTCACGTCCCGCTGTCAGAAAAGGGCAGACTGAGATGAGGCCGTCGTCCGTCCCACAGCCCTTCCACAGTTCCCAGTTTCCGTGGCCGTCGCCGCACCGTCCATCGAACCCGCTCGCGGGGCACGTGAGGCGACCTTTTCCGAGTATTTCTCAACAGTTCTAAACACAAAAAAAAGGTGATATTTAAATATGAGATTTTATTAAACGACTCGCTTTTATTCCAAAAAAGAAAAACTTTTTATAATTGTTTTTACTCAAAAAATATTTTTCGAAATTATTCTAACTTAGGGAAAGCAAAATAGAAGAAAATCAAAAAAGGAGATTTCTATTCTCACTAGAAATGAGGCATATTTACTGAGTATAATAGAGGAAAAAATTACTTTATTTTTATCATGTGTGAGAGGGGTAAAGAATAAAAGAGGACTAAGAAAATAAATTGAGAAAATAAGATTACATATATATTATCTTACTCTTTACAAATTTTTTACCATTTCTAACCCATTAAAAAGTAATAAAATAATATTTTACTATTTACAATCCTTCTAATTTTGTTTTTGCTATTTACTTTTTTTTTTCTACCTTTTGCACACCCTATTGGGCAGTTTACAAAGATTCAAAATATAATATCTTTTCAGTTAATACAACTAATATGGAAGATGATATCTTATAGATTATTACATTATATATATATATATATATATATATATATATATATATATATATATATATAAATATATATAATCATAAAAAATATTAACTTATTATATTAAATATTAAAAATTATTACTCATCTCATCCTCTTTAATATTTAGTTCATCCTATACTTGTTTTTTTCATCATTTTAAGTCATCTTTTAATATTAAAATAAGGAGGAGAAAAAAAAAGATTATAGATAAGGAGTAAAAAGATTTTATTGAAACTAAATTATAAATTAAGGATATATATATATATATGTTAAAATTTTAAATATAAAAATATAAATAATAAAAAGAGGATTAATAATAATATTTTTTTGGTAAAAATCAAATGAGGTGCCATCGGATAAAAGTTTCCGTAAATGACAGCCAAAGGTTTCTCGTGATTGAGCCCTATGATGGGGATATAAACAAGAATAACCTTTGTATATGAACAAATACTAGAAGACCATAATACGCAGCGGAATTAAATGGAAACACAATCAAATATAACACCAAGATATACGTGGAAAACCCCTTCAATGTGAAGGGTAGAAACCACGGGGCAAACTAGAGATAATAATGAATATATAAATCTCAATCTCTTGCTCTACACCCTAGCAACAAACACAAGAGAATAACTAGGATACAAGGATCACGTCACTGCCTACAATATCTAAAATCTCCCCAAGTAATCACAGCAAGAGTTTACTGTAGATTTGATCTAACTTGAGATGAGAATACTACTAGATGATTGAGAACAATCTCTCTGCATTGTCCTTGTCTTCTTCCCTTTCTTTCTCTTCCTTTTCTGCCTTGTTTTCCTCCTTTTATTTGGAATCACGTAGTTATTTTCTTCTCCAACGTTGCTACCTTATTTATGCCTTTTTCTGCCTAAAAAACGCAGCCACCACACCCCTCCTAATATTAATTAGGGTTAGGTTAAAAGATAGTGTGGGTTGTGGGCTGCCCAAGCCCACTATGGGCTGAATCTATGGGCTGCTAGCCCAACAACCTCCCCCTTCAACCCATAAGGGAGGTTGTCTCATGACTCCTCAATGTGAAGCCATACAGATCAGTTATCGATATATCTCCTGCCTTTCTTTTGGTAAGATCTTCATTCCATTTGGTAGCAGTACCAAATCATAAGTATGGTTCTTCTGAAGAGCATCCATCTCTTCTTGCATAACAACTAACCACTTCTCTTTCTGCCCACTTTCAACTGCTTTCTAGTAACTCTCTGGTTCACCTGGATCAGTAAGCATCACATACTCATATGTATAGTATTTTTTGGAAGGTTGACGTTGTCTAGAAGATCTTCTCAACTAAGGTTCTGCTGGAACTTGCTTTCAGACGTCTTCTTGCTCAACATGTCCTGCAGGTATATCAACATCAGGCTCTACACCATCTTCCTACACATCTCCCCCATCACCCTGATATACTGGAGGAATAACTGGGTCACAATATGCTAATCCTTATGCAGAAGTATTGGCTGGTGCCTTCTTCAAATCTTCAAAAGTTTGATCCTCAAAGAAGACTATATCTCTGCTTCTAAACACCTTCTGCTTTTCTAAATCCCAAAGCCTGTAACTAAAATGATCATGTGAGTAACCAAGAAAAATACATTCTTTAGTTTTACTATCCAGCTTTGGCCTCTCATTATCTGGAACATGTGCAAATGCACGACAACCAAACACTCTCAAATGCTCGTAGGAAACATCTTCCCCTAACCATACATGCTCTGCAACATCACCATATAGGGTTGTACATGGTGATAAGTTGATCATATCAACTGCAGTCCTCAAAGCCTCATCCCAAAACCTTTTGGGTAGCTTGGCCTGTGAAAGCATACATCTGATCTTTTCCATGATGGTGTGATTCATCCTCTCTGCAATTGCATTATGCTGAGGTATACCAGGAACTGTCATCTCATGTTGGATCTCATGCGACCTGCAATAGTTATTAAATAATCTTGTATACTCACCACTATTATATGATCTTATGTATTTCAATTTCCTTTCTGTCTCCCTTTCAACCCTGGCATAAAACTCTTTGAAGACATTAATTACCTGATCTTTAGTCTTCAAAGCATAGGCCCAAACTTTCCTGGAAAAATCATCTATAAAAGTGACAAAATAAAGTGCACCACTTATACCAAAAACATCAACAGATCCACCCCTCAAAGGATCACATACATCTGTATAAACATGGTCTAAGAAATACATTTTTCTAGACAAAGCAGAACTAGCAAATGAAACTCTATGTTGTTTACCTGCCAAATAATCAATACAAGGGTTCAGATGTATACCTCTAAGGTCTGGTAATACCTCTCTCTTGGAAAGAGCTTGCAACCCTTTCTCGCTCATGTGTCCCAATTGCCTATGCCACAACTCCATGCTAAAGTCTTTTTCTGTAGCATTTAACTGCTCACCATAAGCTTTAGCCTATAACATGTATAAAGTATGACATTTCTTTCCATTAGCTATAACAAGAGAATCCTTACTGAGCTTCCATTGCCCTTTGTGAAATCTGTTATCATAGTCTTCATCATCTAGCCTTCCAACTGAAATTAAATTCAGCCTAAAGTCAACCACATGCCTCATATCCTTAAGCACCAACTTAGCCATAGTTACCCATCTTGATAACACCAAAATTTTTAGACCTATATGTAGCAAAAAACCCCCTCCGTTGTGTAGCATGAGAAGAAGCACCTGTGTCAATCACCCACTCAGGATCCTGACACACACAAGAAAAAATATCATCAGAAAGAGACAAAATCAAATAATTACCACCCTGCATTGTAGTTGTGATATTATCTTTTGACTTTATAGACTCCACTTCTTTTCCCTTTTTCTTGCTCATCTTAGGTTGCTTACATTAGTTCTTGTAATGTCCTTTCTCACCACAATTATAGCAAACAATATATTTTCTTGATCTTGACTTGCTTCTATTCATGCGTGAACTGCTTCTAAACTTTGACCTTCCTCTATTCTCTGAGATAAGTGCCTATGAATCATTCTGAGATGTTACCGAACTCTTTCTTCTCAACTCCTCATTCAACAAACTGCTTGTTACTTGACCCACAGTGACAACACCATCTGACGCATAATTACTGAGGGAAACCACCAGTGTCTCCCAACTTTCTAGTAATGAACTGAGAAGTAACAATGCCTGCAACTCATCATCAATAGATATTTTCATAGAGGATAACTGGTTAGTAATACTTTGCATTTCATTCAAATGTTCAATAGAAGCACACTCTCTATATTTTATGTTCACAAGTTTTCTAATAAAAAAAGCTCTGTTGCCGGTTATTTTTCTTTCATATAGACTTTCCAACTTTTTTCAAAGAGAATATGCAAAAATTTCGGTAGAAACATGGTGAAAGACATTATCATCAAGCCACTGTCGAATAAATCCAATTATTTTTCGATCGAACCTCTTCCACTCATCATCCGTCATAGTTATGGGTTTTGCACTATCCTCCTGCAAAGGTCCATACGAATCTTTGCAATACAAGAGATCTTCCATTCTTGATTTCCATATCATCCAATTGTTTCCATTTAAACTAATCATGCGAGAAACATTACTGGCCTCTATGTTCAAATATAAAATTTAAATCACCAAAACCTCGCTCTGATACCAATTGATGGGGATATAAATAGGAATAACCTTTGTATATGAATAAATACTAGAAGACCGTAATACGCAGCAGAATTAAATGAAATCACAATCAAATAGAACACAAGATATACGTGAAAAACCTCTTCAATGTGAAGGGTAAAAACCACGGGGCAAACTAGAGATAATCCACTATGAGAACAATGAATATACAAATCTCAATCTCTTGCCCTAAACCCTAACAACAATCACAAGAGAATAACTGAGATACAAGGATCACGTCACTGCCTACAATATCTAAAACCTCCTCAAGTAATCACAACAAGAGTTTACTATAGATTTGATCTAACCTGAGATTAGAATACTACTAGATGATTGAGAACATCTTCTCTGCGTTGTCCTTATTTTTTTCCCTTTTCTTTCTCTTTCTTTTCTGTCTTGTTTTCCTCATTTTCTTTGGAATCCCGTAGTTATTTTCTTCTCCCACGTTACTGTCTTATTTATGTCTTTTTCTACCTTCAAAACATAATATCACATCCCTCCTAATGTTAATTAGGATTAAATTAAGAAAGGGTAGGCCCGTGGGTTGCGAAGCCCAGGTCATAACTACGGCCTCCCCACTCCCGTTCCCATTTAATGGCTTCGGGCTCGGAGGCGCAAGGTCGGCGGGGGACGGAGCGGCCGCAGGTGCTGTTGCTCAGCCCGCCCTTGTCAGTCCTCCACGAAGCCCTCTCGGCGCAGTTCCAGCTCCTGAGACCGTGGGAGTCGCCGCTGCCCTTCGATCGCTTCCTCGCCGCCCACGCTGCTGGCGTCCGCGCCCTCCTCGTCACCGGCCTGGTCTCCGTCGACGGCCCCCTCCTCGACGCCCTCCCCGCCCTCCGCTTCATTGTCACCACCAGCTCCGGCGTCAACCACATCGACCTAGCCGAGTGCGCCCGCCGCGGCATTGCCGTCGCCAATGCCGGCACCATCTTCTCCCTGGACGTCGCTGACTATGCCGTCGGCCTACTCATCGACGTTCTCCACCGTGTATCGGCGTCCGACCGGTACGTCCGCCGTGGTCTGTTGCCGCGTGCTGGCGACTACCCCCTCGGCTCCAAGGTTTGGTTCCGTCCACCCTTTTTGCCCCTTTGCTATTACGTTTCTTGAGGATATTAAATTCACTAATGGTCATGAAGTTATTCTTTGATTAATCGCAAAAATAGCAAGAAAAAGATATTCTAATGTTTACTCCAAATATGTAGGTTATGGTTTGCAGAAAATGTATTGTATGCCTACAAATCTGTCTTACTTACTATCATGTATCCTTTATGGCGACAAAAATTTCATACTTAAGTGCTAAAAATTTGTTTATTTTCAAGTGGAAAACGATCGAGATTTTTATTTTTTTTACATAAAGCTTTACGTAGTCAATTTGTCCATTTTCAAGAAAGAGATTGAGTTTACAAAAACTGTGTCATCTAATTTTTTTTCATACCATGAAACCCTCTGAAAGCCATTGCAAAAGATGGTTAGAGTGAGCAGTGATTGCAATAGCTTGTCAGTTCTATGTTTTAGGCCTTTTCAATCTTCAAAGCTAGGTAGTGGATATCATAAAAATCCCCTAAATTAGTGCAAAACCTTATGAATTCTTTTGGGGACCCTGGTTTTGTCCAAAGCAAAATTTCTTTAATGTATTAGCTATCATTGTTCTATAGTCGTAAGAGTCTTTGAATTCATTTTGAATCGGAGAAAAGTGGCAAGAGAAGAATAAAGCATCATCAACAATAACAATAAAACCGTAAGTCCCAACTATTTGGGGTCAGTTACATGGATCTTTTATCGTCATTGAGATCCGTAGAAAGTCATATATTTAGTTAAGCTTAGAGTGCTTAAATAATTATATATAGTTTCTATTAAAGTTTTTTTAAATCTTATTCTATCTCTCCTCGTACCACTAGCATTGATTATTTCATATTTTTTGACTATCACATCGGAGGTCTCCTAAGCTTATGTCCATATTATCGTAAACGATTTGCTCTCATCTTATTATCTATTGAAGCTAAATTTAATTGTTCATGAATAAAAGTATTTATTTTTCTATCTTTCTTAGTAACTCCACACATCTATTTTAATATTTTCATTTCGTATATGTTATACATGTTGTTTCTGTTAGAGCTAGCCCCAGAAAATTTACCAAAGGGTAATTTTGGCAACCCGACAAAGACAATAAAGCGGAAAGAATAAAAGTGACAAGAACACCAGATTTACATGGTTCGGTCAATTAACCTTGACCTACATCCACAGACGAAAGAAGAGCAAATCACTACTATAAAAGAGACTTACAAATGCCTTAGGAAGATGTTCCTAGACCATAAAACACTCGAAAATACTAAACAAGAAAAACCTCAACTATAAGCTCAAACTATTTAACTGAGTATGGACTTAAACCCAAAGAAAACACTTAGGTTTTTCTTGTGGTGCCACTTGTAGTGCATCCGACTTCAAAGCCTAGGCCCTTATTTATAGTTTAAACAGGAGATATCAAACTTGATTTTCCTGATGTGGGACTATGAGACTTGCCAAACTAACAAATCTCTACCTTGGCATGTCCCAACAAAACTTGTTCCACCTTCTTCATAAAAGCCCCAATGGGCAATCACCAACAATAAACACCAACCAAGTCCAAGCACTGCTTGAACTTGTAAACTGGAAGAGGCTTCGTAAGCATATCAGTTGGATTGTCCTTCGTATGAATTTTCTGAACAAGGACATTTCCCTCAGCAATGATATCCCGAATAAAATAAAACTTCACATCAATGTGTTTCGTCCTCTCATGATACATGTGGTCTTTAGTCAAATGAATAACACTTTGACTATCATAATAAATTGTAGTAACACCTTGATGCAGAGATAATTCGCTAAACAAACCTCTTAACCATAAAACTTCTTTGATCGCCTTTGTCACTGTCATATATTCTGCCTCTGTAGTAGATAAAGCCACGACAGGTTGTAAGGAAGCTTTCCAACTAACTGCACAACTGCCAACGCAAAAAACATAACTTGTCAAAGATCTTCGTTTATCAAGATCCGCAACATAATCAGAGTCGACGAAACCAACCAAAGTGTCACGATTTTTCTCAAACTCCAAACAAGCATCTGAAGTCCCTTGCAAGTATCTGAGAATCCACTTCACAGCCTGCCAATGTATTTTACCCGGGCGAGACATATATCTACTAACCACACTGACTGCTTGTGAAATATCTAGACGAGTACAAATCATTGCATACATAATACTGCCGATGGCACTAGAATATGGAACTTTCACCATATATTCTTCCTCTTCAACTGACTATGGTGACCGAGCAGCTGACAGCCGAAAATGGCTAGCAAGAGGAGTACTAATTGGCTTAGCATTTTTCATGCCAAACCTCTCCAAGACTTTCTTGAGGTAATTTTTCTGAGTCAGAAATAATTTTCCAACTCCTCGATCTCTTTTGATCTCCATCGCAAGAATTTTCTTAGCTGCTCCCAAATCTTTCATTTCAAATTCACTACTCAGCTGCATTTTCAAAGTATGAATTTCTGACAAATTCTTAGCTGCAATAAGCATATCATCAACATAAAACAACAAATACACAAAAGAGCCATCAATTAACTTCCGAAAGTAAACACAACTATCATACATGCTCCTAATGTAACCATGACCTAACATAAAAGAATCAAACCTCTTATACCACTGTCTTGGAGATTGTTTCAATCCATACAAGGATTTCTTTAATAAGCAAACATGGTCTTCCTTACCATCAACTTCAAATCCATGAGGTTGCTCCATATAAATTTGTTCTTCACGTTCACCATGTAAGAAAGCTGTCTTAACATCAAGTTGCTCCAATTCCAAATCATATATAGCAACTAAAGCAAGCAAAACACGAATAGAGCTATGTTTAACAACAGATGAAAATACGTCATTAAAATCAACACCATGTACCTGACTATAGCCCTTTGCAACCAATCGTGCTTTGTACCTTGCATCTTCAACCCTTGGAATACCTTCCTTCCTTTTGAAGACCTATTTGCATCCAACAATTTTCTTACCCGAATGCGGCTTCACAAGATCCTAAGTTCTATTCCGATGGAGAGATTCAATTTCTTCATTCATCGCGATCAACCACTTAGCGGAATTATCACAAGAAATTGCATCTGAGTAGGAAGTAGGCTCACCAACTTCACTTGTTTCTTCTGCAACAGATAAAGCATATGCAACCAAATTTGCATATCTTTGTGGTGGTCGAATATCTCTCCGTGGTCTATCCTTGGCTATGGAATATTACTCTTCCTCTGGATCAACTTCGTCAGTAGACTCAGGACCATCTACTAGCATTCTTTGAGTAGAAGAGTTCGACTTAAAAAAATCTGAACTACCAATCTCAAGCTCCACCTGCTTCTGTGCACTATCATTTGTACAACTAGTAGATTCCTCTTTAGAAGATAACATAGATAATTCGTCAAAAGTAACATCTCTACTGATTACAAATTTTGGGGATTTGGGATCAGAACACCATAATCTATATCCTTTCACCCCAGAAGCATACCCAAGGAAAATGTATTTTTTAGCTCGAGACTCTAATTTTTCTTTATTTATATGCATGTATGCTGGACACCTAAAAATTTTTAAATCAGATTAATCAGCAGGAGTACCTGACCAAACTTCATTTGGAGTTTTAAAGTTAAGTGCTGCAGAAGGAGCGCGGTTGACAACGTAACAGGCCATATTAATCGCATCTGCCCAAAAGTCCTTTGTTAACCCTACATTTAAGATCATACACCTTGCTCTCTCCAAAAGTGTTTTGTTCATACGTTCGACCACACCATTTTGCTGAGGCGACATCCTAACAGTGCGATGCCGAACGATTCCTTCATTTTTGCAAAATTCATTAAAGTCACCTTCACAAAATTTCATGTCATTATCTGTTCGAAGTCGCTTAATCTATTTACCTGTTTGCTTCTCAATCAAAGCCTTCCATTGTTTAAAGGTTAGAAAAACATCATTTTTATGCTTCAAAAAATAAACCCAAACTTTTCTGGAATAATCATCAATGAAAGTCAACATATACCTAGCACCACCCTTAGACTGAACATGAGCTGGACCCCAAAGGTCTGAATGAATATAGTCAAGAGTACCTTTCGTTTTGTGAACTGTCGGAGAATTGAAGCTAACTCTTTTCTGCTTTCCAAAAATGCAATGTTCACAAAAAACCAGTGGCCCAGTACTCTGTCCGCAAAGTAGACCCATTTTGCTCAATATGCTCAAACATTTTTCGCTCATATGACCCAAACGCATATGCCATAATTTGGTGATGTCAGAATCAGACAATGATGATGATGAGACTGCAACTAATCCTGCGACAGTAGTTCCCTGCAAAATATACAAGCTACCAGACCTACAAGCTTTCATAATAACAAGGGCATTTCTAGAAACTTTCATAACTCCACCTTCAGTTGTGTATTTACACCCAAGGGCTTCTAGGGTGCCTAAAGAGATGAGATTTTTTTTTAAATCAGGAACATGCCTAACATTAGTGAGCGTCCTCATAATATCATCATGCATTTTAATTCGGATTGTTCCTCTACCAACAACATCACATGCTGTATTATTACCCATTAAAACAATTCTACCATTACAAGATTCATATGTGGAAAACAAATCTCTATTAGGACACATGTGATAAGAACAACCAGAATCTAAAATTCATTCATTTTTAGGCCTTGTTCTGTCATCAGTAGCAAAGAAAATATTTCCATCATTCTCATCAGCTGCTACACTAGTTTCAGCAGACTCAGTAGTTTTCTCAATAATTTTTTTCTTTTGCTTTAATTTATTTTTCAATTTAAAGCAATCAGCCTTAATGTGCCCCATTTTATGACAATATCTGCACTCCAAATTTCTATGTCTGAATTTAGATCTAAATTTAGATCTACTACTATCAAATTCCCTTTTATCTGTTCTTTCCCTAACAACCAGACCTTCAGTCTGATTCTCTCTACTTTTCCCAGTGATATCTCTGTCTATCTGCTACTTAGATTTTAGTACAGATTTAATTTCCTGATACGAAATTGTTTATTTTCCATAAATCATAGTATCACGGAAATGCTTAAAAGATTGGGGAAGAGAACACAAAAGTAACAGGGCCTTATCCTCATCATCAATTTTTGCATCTATATTCTCCAAATTCATAACCAAAGAATCAAACTTATCAAGATGTGAGAGTATAGATATACCTTCAGTCATCCGAAGCATATACAAACTCTGTTTTAAGTAAAGACGATTCTCTATTGTCCTCTTCATATACAAGGCTTTAAGCTTGTCCCACATGCTCTTAGCCGTAGTCTCCGTAGCTACCTCCCGTAAAACTTCGTCAGAGAGATTTAGAATAATGCTGGATTGGGCCTTCTTATCCATGCCCGCAAGATCTTCCTTTGACGTACCATCTGGAATGTTCTCAGCCCCCTGTAGTGCCAAATCAACTCCGTCTTGAATCAGAATGACCTCCATCTTGAGTTGTCACATGTCGAAGTTGACATTTCTGTCGAATTTCTCGACAACGATATTTGTTATTGTTATTGTTGCCAAAAGATCCTGAAACCAGGCTCTGATACCAGTTTGTTAGAGCTAGCTCCAGAAAATTTACCAAAGGGTAATTTTGGCAACCCGACAAAGACAATAAAGTGGAAAGAATAAAAGCGACAAGAACACCAGATTTACGTGGTTCGGTCAATTAACCTTGACCTACATCCATGAACGAAAGAGGAGCAAATCACTACTATAAAAGAGACTATTACAAATGCCTTAGGAAGATATTCCTAGGCCATAAAACATCCGAAAATACTAAATAAGAAAAACCTCAACTATAAGCCCAAACTATTTAACTGAGTATGGACTTAAACCCAAAGCAAACACTTAGGTTTTTCTTGTGGTGCCACTTGTGGTGCATATGACTTCAAAGCCTAGACCCTTATTTATAGTTTAAACAGGAGATACCAAACTTGATTTTCCTGATGTGGGACTTTGGGACTTGCCAAACTAACAGTTTCTTCAGTGCCCAACACTCATATTCATAAAACATTGTTGGTTTCACAATTGTCTAATAAAATTTTTCTTTTTATCTCAAAGGTATTCGATGATCATATAAGACTCGTGATACCTCTCGTCATTTTAACCATCCTGTTTTTATTTTATGAATAATATTTTCATCGATCTTTTTATCTTGTTGAATAATTGATCCAAGATATCTAAATCTCTTACTTAAAGTGATTTTTTGTCCATCCAATTTAACTATATTCTCCTATTTATTTTTAAAATCATTAAAAATATATTTTATATATTTAGTTTTAATCTTACTTAATCTAAAATGTTTAGTTTCTAAGGTTTACTTTCTTAGCTCAAGTTTATAATTAATTCCACTTATTCTTTCATCAACTATCATCAACAAATAACATACACCGTGGGGCTTATTATATAAGTTACTAGTAAGTTCATCCATTATCAATGTGAAAAGGTATGGACTCAATGCGGATGATTGATGTAATCCTATGCTAATAGGAAACTTACTAGCACACTTCTTATAATTCTAACATTAGTAGCTATATTATCGTGCATATCTTTAATAACATCAATATAATTAGTGGATACATTTTTCTTTTTTAAAATCCACCATAATAAATCTCTAGGAATCCTTTCATAGCCTTTTTCTAGGTCAATAAAAACCATATGCAAATCTTTCTTTTTCTCCCCAAGAATAAAGCATTATAGGTAAAATACACTTATCTTTTTGTTCCGACCATAGAGAAATAAACAACTGCATGAAACTTTGTCTTCTATTCTAACTTCTCGATGTTTTTAAAGAAACGAAATGCATGTTGAAATAGAAATCAGATCTCTCGATTTCTTTTTACTTTTCACCTTTTATCTCTTGAGTTCAATAACCAAACAACATCTTTTCACTTTCACGTTACATTTTATTGCTATATTTGTTAACTATAGAAAATCATAGCCTCCCACCCCCTTCTGATCCCATCTTTTCTGTTCTCTTTAATATATTTAATCCAAATATATTCAGGAACAGTGTGGTTGGCAATTATTTTGTCTTTAATCTTGCTTGTCTAAATGTAACTTGATAATTTTTCTTTGTTATGGAGGCCTGACCATTTGGATGTTCATTAGTCATTATGATTCTCCTAATTGCAAAATGGATAAAGCTCCCTCTTTATAGGATCTATAACTTGAAAAGTGTTATGATGATACTTAGATAACCATTATCTAGTGAAGATAGAGCTTCATACTCCATTTTATGATTAGTAACTTTTTTTTTTTTTTCCAGTCTGGCACATGAATTATTTTCCCTGCTTTAGGACAGGACATTTAAATTGCATGTTATGCTAAACATACACAATGGCATAACCACATTTGTTACCCTCTGATTGTCTGGTACGAGGTTGAGTAACCTGTAAAATATCTAATACTCATTTCATAGATAATGCCAATGCTGATGGTTGTTTGAGGCTTGTAAGTAATAAGACATGAGGATGAAAAACCGACAAAGTGTCACAAACGGTCGTCGCGCACCCGCAATAACTCCGTTCAACGAACCGTTTGTCGCTCTCATCTACATGTGCAGCTACTTGGCATCCTGTTTTGCCCTGGTTTTGAGTCATTTTGCTTGTAAAAATGTAAGTTCGAACAAGTTGTAGCGCTACAAAGTGACCGCTCACCGAACCGAGCAAAACATCCCCAAAACAGCCCACAACAGTTCCATTTTCGTGTGCTGCGGGCTGTTTTCTGCAGCCCGCCTCAGCTCACCAAAACGTCAGCCATCTTAGCCCCTTTGAACCCCCCGGGTGGCACAGGGCTAGATGGGGCTTCGGTATAGAGTCGGGCATTGAACAACCTTTCGCAAGTTCGCACGTTACCTTGACGGGAACTTGTTGTCACGCTCGGCACCCGGTGAGCAGCTGTTTGTGGACTTGCAGCTGTTCGTTCAACCTTCTAAAGTCCTTGTTTTCCCCCTCTCCCTCTTTTCTCTTGTGCACGCAAGGTGCTCGCTGAATTGCTTGTAAAGCTTCCCCTCTTTTAGCGAAACGTCGGGACTTGCCCGTTGCTCGTTATTTCGAACTAATCAACTTTCTCTTTTACAGGTCCTTCGGGACCTGCGAGAGATTATAAGTGGGCTGATCTTTGCGGAGCAATATCGCAAGAGCGAAGCGCGACTTAGGCAACGCAAGCTAAGTTCGCGTCTTTGCCGCAAGGGTACCTCGCGACTTAGGCAACGCAAGCTAAGTTCGCATCTTGGCCGCAAGGGTGTCTCACGCCTTAGGCAATTCCAGCTAATGCCGTGACAAAAGGGCATGGTTTATCTTAGAAAGTTCTCTGCTGCATTCTGATTTGATGTGCTGACAATAAAACATAATTTTTTTTAATTTTCTATAAACAAGATCAGATGCCTTGGAACAGCTCAACCTAGCTTTGTCTAAGAGACATGATCACAGAGTTCTTTACATCTTTCATGGGCCATTTGACTCTTTTTATATCTCATGCAGCTCAGTGTGCTTCTAGGTAAGCAAGGAAGCTAAGTTAATGACCAAGATAGTCATTTAAAATACATTATTGAAAAGTGATGTGCAAAATTGATTGGGCCTCAAGTAGATATATTGGTGGCCTGTGTTGTTGTATACAAGTTAACTATATTGGTTAATGCACAAATCTATTTATGTAAGTGTTATGATATGATGCCGGTGGTCGCCTTTGAGTGAGTTAGTCAGCTCAACTTGGTTAAAGCCCAGTTTACGCAAGTAACTTTGATCGAGCCAAAGGTCTTAATCGCCCGAGGTGGTGTCGATCCCAAGGCGCAAGATTATTGAGAGGGGTATCCCGATTTGGTCTCTCTGACGCTCAGGTCAAATTCTCGAAGTGAGATTAGAATGTGTAAAGAGGGTCCAACCTCATTAACCATGCTCACATTTACTTTTTATAGCTCCTCCGTTATGTCACGGACTTAGCTGGTTTTGCCTAAGTCGTGCGGCACCCTTGCGAGTCCGTCCGTAAGGATCAACCTCCCCAAAGCCTCCCATGGTCCCTTAGGACCCACACAAGAGATAACATGACAGAGAAAACGCCTCACTCGGGATCCACAAGCAAACATCTCCGAAAAACACTTTATAGACAATGCAAATTACAAACAGACTTTACAAGCTCTAAACAGTTGCACAACAAAGGGTAAAATGGTCCAATACAGACCGAAAATCACTCACACGTGTCCACATGACACAACCTTTATTTACAAGCCTAAAGCGGCCACCAACCCAACTAAAAAGGGACTATTAAGCCTTTGGTCGTCCCTCTACATGCTGTACAAAGCATGAACACACCCAAAAGACACGGACATACATAAGCATTACATCAAACATCATGTTTAGAAGTTTGTCCGTGACATTCTCCCCCACTTATTCCTTCGACGTCCTCGTCGAAGCCTTTGTCGACACTGCAACTCCTCGCCTCTGCTGAGTCTTCAATCTTCTGCTCCAGCTGCAATGCGTCTCTTGGCTCCCAACTGCTCTCCGCTGCTGTTTTTGAGTAGTCAAACCTTTGATCCGCCTTGCTGTTTCAACTCGCCAATGACTCTGACTCTAGTGTGGGGTTGGCTGAGTTGTGTTGATCCTTGTTGGTTCCTGCGGATCCTCCAGACGAAGGAAAAGACCATCCTTACTGCGCCAGTCTCTCAAATGCCTCCTGCTGTTTGAACTGGGTGGATGCTTGTTGGAGCTTTTAACGAGCATCGTCTCGCAAACTTATGAAGATTTGGGTCCTTCCTCCACAAAATTTGCTCATTGACTCTTCTTTCACTTAGTTGTCACATCCAAGTAGGTTCGCATCACTTCCACTTTCGATTGCCATTTCGTTGGGAAATGAAGCGGACAATCTACTCTTAGTAACACTGATCACCATTGGTGAGGATTTGACAACTATTGTCTTCAATTATCTTCGAAGGGTCTTTGAACTTATGCAGAGCTCCTCTGCTGGATAGATAAGAGAATTGGGGTACTCGGTTTCGCCCATTCTCTTAAGGGTTGAGAAGGCAAAGGTTACTTGACTTCGCCTGCCTGCTCGAGGTTGTACTTCATGCATCGAGCTGGTTACTAGCCTTCGCCTACTCTTTGCTCACACTTCTGAAGCACTTGAAGTGTTTGCACTCCTTGCGTTGAGTTAGCTACTGTGATTCACCTTCTCAATGCCATCGAACTTCTGGAATGCAGGAAGTTTTCACCCCAACTTGGAGTAATTCTCTAATAGATTTGGTCGCCTCTGGGATTGTACCGTCTTCTTCATCAATCCTGCCGTCTACTCCCCTGAGTAGTGAAGGTATAACACCGCGTACTGACTACTTCGTTCCTTGGTCGTGCACTCTTGCATGACCCAAAGCCCTTCACTTTCGGCTATCTTGATGAGAAACTCATTGACACCGGTCTTACGAAGTTCCTTGGCCTCTGCCCTTCAGCCTTGTCTCGATACTTGGAGTTTGCCTCTGCATGCTCCACCTCCTCGGCCCCTTTCACGACCAAACGCTCTCCCTCCATGAGAGCAAGGGATCAATGACTTTCACGGAAGTCCCGCCTCTACGGTACCATGGCGCTGCCATGCCCATGGCACTACTATCCGTCGCCTCGCATCTGCATCCCTTTTCTTCACAATCAGTAGATATGCCTTTGTGGTACTCCTCCGAGTCCACCTTCATTCTACCTTATGCTTGATTTTGGGTAGCTAAGTCCCTTTGGACTCGTCGTCGCTTCCTCGCCCCTTTCGACCCCCTGCTTCAACACCTCTGTGTTCTCCAAGCAGCTCCCTTTGGTCGATGGAAAGACAGACTACAACTCTCATGCACGACCTCTGCCATCACATTGTAGGGTTTGCATCGATTCTGTTCTACTTAGCTTCCTTGGTAGCAACGTTCGCTTACTCGACCTTGTCCTCTGACTTGTTGGGCTCCCTTAAGCGAATATGAGCTCTGGAGCAGTCCAACTCTCCAGCTGCTTCGATCATACCGCTGTATGATCAAGTCCCTCCCATGGGACTCACTGGTACTTGCATTCGAACTTTTCCCTTGGTGGAACACAGCCCCCATATGCTGATGACCAAGGCTTTCATCCGATGCGAAATTCGATGCACGCACGGAAGACCCGCCTTTGCGGTACCATGGCCTTCACTCCTTGAAGCCATAGCCCTTCTTGCCGTCGTGTTGTTCACCGAAGTAGAGCTTCCAGTAGCTCCCGATCATACCTCCGTATGATCTAGTTCCTCACGGGACGAGGTTGTGTGAATCGCATTGCCACGAACTGTTCCACCACGATCCGCTGCACCGTGTCGCCTCCTGGTGACATCTCTATTGCATTCTGATCCTTGTGGGATGAACTCGAGTTGTGAACCCTTCATGTGTGGCCTCTACCAATACATCACAGGGTCTCTTCCACCTTCGATTTTGTTCGCTCCTTTGGCAATCGATCTTCATCCACCCGCTCTTGGGTCACACCAAGATGAAGCACCGCTCTAGGACAGTCCGTCGCCTAGTAGCTCCCAAAGTCCCCCGTCTTCGCTGCAATTAGTGCACCATTGTCTGGATCTTGGGCCTCTACCCCTACCAGCACAATCTTCGCTGCGCACCGCCTTCTTTATAGCAACTTGAATGACAACACTGTGGCATATTCTTCAAGAGTACTCGCCTCTGCGTCCTCTTGCCCCGTGCTAAGGCCTTCTGAACCCAACTTCGCTCCGCAATTTGAGTCGCCTTAGTTCCTCCATCAAATGCTCATCCGAGATAAAGTGCATGTGCCCAGAAGCTCCCTTCGTCTTTGGCACCATGCAAGATGAGTCCGCTCCGTCAGAATGAATGACCCATTGTCACGGACTTAGCTAGTTTTGCCTAAGTCGTGCGGCACCCTTGCGTGTCCGTCAGCAAAGGTCAGCCTCCCCGAAGCCTCCCATGGTCCCTTAGGTCCCACAAAAGAGAGAATAGGACAGAGAAAAGGCCTCACTCGGGATCCACAAGCAAACATCTCCGAAAAACACTTTATAGACAATGCAAATTACAAACAGACTTTACAAGCTCTGAACAGTTGCACAACAAAGGGTAAAATGGTCCATTACAGACCGAAAATCTCTCGCACGTGTCCACATGACACAACCTTTATTTACAAGCCTAAAGAGGCCACCAACCCAACTAAAATGAGACTATTAAGCCTTTGGCCGCCCCTCTACATGCTGTACAAGGCATGAACATACCGAAAGACACGGACATACATAAGCATTACATCAAACATTTTGTTTCGAAGTTTGTCCGTGACATTCTCCCCCACTTATCCCTTCGACGTCCTCGTTGAAGCCTTTGTCGACACTGCAACTCCTCGTCTTTGCTGAGTCTTCAATCTTCTGCTCCAGCTACAATGCGCCTCTTGACTCCCAGCTGCTCTCCGCTGTTGTTTTTGAGTAGTCGAATCTTTGATCCGCCATACTGCTTCAACTCACCAATGACTCTGACTCTGGTGTGGGGTTGGCTGAGTTGTGTTGATCCTTGTTGATTCCTACGGATCCCCCAGATGAAGGAAAAGACCATCCTTACTGCGCCAATCTCTCAAAATGCCTCATGCTGCTTGAACTGGGTGGATGCTTGTTGGAGCTTGAACGAGCATCGTCTCGCAAACTTCTGTAGTTTTGGGTCCTTCCTCCATAAAATTTGCTCATTGACTCTTCTTTCACTTAGTTGTCACATCCAAGTAGGTTCGCATCACTTCCGCTCTCGATTGGCATTTCGTTGGGAAATGAAGCGGACAATCTACTCTCAGTAGCACTGATCACCATTGGTGAGGATTTGACAACTATTGTCTTTCATTATCTTTAAAGGGTCTTTGAACATCTGTAGAGCTCCTCTGCTGGATAGATAAGAGAATTGGGGTACTCGGTTTCGCCCATTCTCTTAAGAGTTGAGAAGGCAAAGGTTACTTGACTTCGCCCGCCTCCTCGAGGTTGTACTCCATGCATCGAGCTGGTTACTGGCCTTCACCTGCTCTTTGCTCACACTTCTGAAGCATTTGAAGTGTTTGCACTCCTTGCGTTGAGTTAGCTACTGTGATTCACCTTCTCAATGCCATTGAACTTCTGGAATGCAGGAAGTTTTCACCCCAACTTGGAGTAGTTCTCTCATAGGTTTGGTCGCATCTGGGATTGTACCGTCTTCTCCATCAACCCTACCGCCTACTCCCCTGAGTAGCGAAGGTACAACACCGCGTACTGCCTGCTTCGTTCCTTGGTTATGCACTCTTGCATGACCCGAAGTCCTTCACTTTCGGCTATCTTGATGAGAAGCACATTGACACTGGTCTTACGAAGTTCTTCGGCCTCTGCCCTTCAGCCTTGTCTCGGTACTTAGAGATTGCCTCTGCGTTCTTCACCTCCTCGGCCCCTTTCACGACCAAGGGCTCTCCCTCCATGAGAGCAAGGGATCAATGACTTTCACGGAAGTCCCGCCTCTGCGGTACCATGGCGCTGCCATGCCCATGGCCCTACTATCCGTCGCCTCGCATCTGCATCCCTTTTCTTCACGATCAGTAGAAATGTCTTCGTGGCACTCCTCTGAGTCCACCTCCATTCTAACTGATGCTTGATTTTGGGTAGCTAAGTCCCTCTGGATTCGTCGTCGCTTTCTCGCCCCTTTCGACCCCCTGCTTCAACACCTCTGTGTTCTCCAAGCAGTCCGTCTGGTCGATGGAGAGACAGACTGCAACTCCCATGCATGGCCTCTGCCATCACGTTGTAGAGTTTGCACCGATTCTGTTCTCCTTAGCTTCCTTGGCAGCAACGTTCGCTTACTCGACCTTGTCCTCTGACTTGTCGGGCTCCCTTAAGCGAATATGAGCTCTGGAGCAGTCCAACTCTCTAGCTGCTTCGATCATACCGCTGTATGATCAAGTCCCTCCCATGGGACTCACTGGTACTTGCATTCGAACTTTTCCCTTGGTGGAACACAGCCCCCATATGCTGATGACCAAGGCTTTCATCCGATGCAAAATTCGATGAACGCACGGAAGACCCGCCTCTGCGGTACCATGGCCTTCACTCCTTGAATCCATAGCCCTTCTTGCCGTCGTGTTGTTCACCGAAGTGGAGCTTCCAATAGCACCCGATCATACCTCCGTATGATCCAGTCCCTCACGGGGCGAGGTTGTGTGAATCGCATTGCCACGAACTGTTCCACCACGATCCGCTGCACCATGTCGCCTCCTGGTGACACCTCTATTACATTCTGATCCTTGTGGAAAAACTCGAATTGTGAACCCTCCATGTGTGGCCTCTGCCAATACATCGCAGGGTCTCCTCTACCTTCGATTTTGTTCGCTCCTTTGGCAATCGACCTTCATCCACCCACTCTTGGGTCACACCTAGATGAAGCACCGCTCTAGGACAGTCCGTCGCCTAGTAGCCCCCGAAGTCCACCGACTTCACTGTAATTTGTGCACCATTGTCTGGATCCTGGGCCTCTGCCCCTACCAGCACAATCTTCGCTGCGTACCGCCCCCTTTATAGCAACTTGAATGACAACACTGTGGCATATTCTTCAAGAGTACCCGCCTCTGCGTCCTCTTGTCCCGTGCTAAAGCCTTCTGAACCCAACTTCGCCTCCGCAAATTGAGTCGCCTTAGTTCCTCCATCAAATGCTCATCCGAGATAAAGTGCATGTGCCCAGAAGCTCCCTTCGTCTTTGGCACCATGCAAGATGAGTCCGCTCCGTCAGAATGAATGACCCATGGAACAACATGATCCTGCTCTTGCCTCTGCAAGAGTTCATATCCTTGACCTATGTCCAAGGAAAGCATTATGCCTCTGGTCCATGTTCCATCTTCTATGCTGGCTCCCTTCATGCGGCTTGGTTACTTCGCCAAGTTACACCTAAGTTGCTCCGCTCCTCGTTTTTGCATTGAGTTGATGGTGGCCCTCGCGCCCACCATTCCACGGGTCAGCCCTCCCTTGAGTCCGATCTCCATATCGACTCCAAGTATGCCTTCATTTGTGTTGCTTTGGGTCACTCCCCCACTTGATCTCGCAATGCATCCACCAATGCATTCTCTCAAGCGAGATCATGCGACGACTCCTCGCCGCTTGCTAAGTCCATTGAGCTTCGTGGAGTTGTTGTTTGTTGAGGTACTCCTCCTCAACTTGTGAGGTCCATCCCACATGATTCTCCCTCTGGGGAGCCGGGACTTATCCCTCCTGGATAACTGTCCCGTTGGAGCAACATCTCTCTTCGTTTCGGAGACCACCATCCCCTTGGACTACTCCGATCTGCTAAACAAACTGTGCATTGTTCTGCCTCCTGCAAACGCACTTGCTAGATTGCGACTCCACGTCAATACAGCCCCTGCTGCACCCCTCAAGGCCTAGCAACATGCTGAACTAGTTGCACCCTTCAGCCTCCTACGGACGTATCCTTCATATGCCGAAGAGAAAGTTTCAATGCTCCATGGCGCCGAGTTTCAGTCACCTTGGGATGGCCACGAACATTCCATCGTCCGTATACAAGCCCATGTATGAGTACCAAATTCTTCGAGCTAGCAATTCCCCTCACCTCTGTGAGCTTTGCATAACTCTTTTGGTCGTTGAGCAACTCATTCCACCTTGCATGGTCCCATCCTTTACCAAACGCCTCGCTTGCCTTGAGCACCATCAAGTATAGTTGTCAACGTTGAGCCGTAGCTCAAACTCAGCCATCCCAACCTTTGTGCGCTTCACATTCTTCCAAGCTTATATGTTCTCGTGGTGCCTCTTGCGCGAAGGGTTGGCCATTCCTCTGAATGTCAATCTCAGATGCCCGCTCCACTTAGCGACTCCTTTTCCCTACATCTCCATGCCCGTTTTCCCCCAAACGGTCGCGCGTGTGCTGACTGCCCTCAACGCAGCCCCGCTAGGTCCCCCACGTTTGCATGCTAAGTGTTTCTATGAGTGCTTGTCCCGCTCTGATACCATCTGTCACGGACTTAGCTGGTTTTGCCTAAGTCGTGCGGCACCCTTGCGAGTCCGTCCGCAAGGATCAGCCTCCCCGAAGCCTCCCATAGTCCCTTAGGACCCACACAAGAGAGAACAGGACAAAGAAAACGCCTCACTCGGGATCCACAAACAAACATCTCCGAAAAACACTTTATAGACAATGCAAATTACAAACAGACTTTACAAGCTCTGAACAGTTGCACAACAAAGGGTAAAATGGTCCATTACAGACCGAAAATCACTCACACGTGTCCACATGACACAACCTTTATTTACAAGCCTAAAGCGGCCGCCAACCCAACTAAAATAGGACTATTAAGCCTTTGGTCGTCCCTCTACATGCTGTACAAAGCACGAACACACCCAAAAGACACGGACATACATAAGCATTACATCAAACATCCTGTTTAGAAGTTTGTCCGTGACAGTTAGCTGCTTGCGGTTAGGGAAATATTTTGCATAATAGAAAATATCTGGTTAATATTTTCTATTAAGAAATCGTCAATGTTGTGGAGCTGCAGGTTGAGGTCCTTTGTTTTTTCCATCCATGTGTTGAGCTCTAGATCAAAGTAAAATTTTCTCATTTTATCAATAGGAAAATCATATATCTATTCTGTGAAATTAATTAATAAATATTTTATTATTTTTGTTGTGGTTTGATGCAATTAAAAATGCAGTTTTTATTAAAACCAAATGCAAAATGTGCAATATAATATTCTTTTCAGAAGTATAGATATATTAATTTCTTGAACATTTGGTGTTTTCTTGATAAAATGAAACAAGCCTGCTTATGTATTTGAAGTTCATCTATCACATTGTAAATGTGAGCCTCTTTAATTTGTTGTTCTTAGTATTTGGGGTTACTTTTTTGCCTTCTATTATATGCATTAGTTTCAAAGTCTATTGTAGATTATTCAGCAAAATCATATGTAACTTCGCTGAATGCTAATTTTTTTTATGTTATTTGGAATAATGCCAATTCTGCATTCATTGTCTAGCTAACATGGGTCTATATGGATGTTGATCTCCTCTTGATGGTTGCAGTTGGGCAGCAAGCGGGTTGGCATTGTAGGGCTGGGAAGTATTGGATCTGAAATAGCCAAAAGGCTCGAAGCTTTTGGTTGTTCAATCTCATATTTCTCAAGAAGCAGAAAGCCACAAGTTCCATACAATTACTTCCCAAGCGTTCGCGATCTTGCCGCAGAAAGCGACGTGCTGGTGCTGTCTTGTGCCCTAACCGAAGAAACATACCACATCATCAACAGAGATGTTATGTCAGCACTGGGGAAGGATGGGATCATTATAAATGTGGGCAGAGGAGCTCTTGTCGACGAGGCTGAGTTAGTGAAACACCTGATGCAAAGGGAGATCGGCGGTGCTGGTCTCGATGTGTTCGAGCACGAACCTGCTGTTCCGGAGGAACTCTGTTGCATGGACAATGTGGTGCTTTCAGCTCATTTCGCCGTGCATACACTTGAAATGTCTTCCGAACTTTGTCAGCTGATGATAGCTAACTTAAATGCCTTCTTCTCCGACAGACCATTACTAACTCCTGTTTCGGTACTCACTTGATCGTATTATTCTTAACAATCTTTTGTCATTTTGATAACTGACTGAAATAGTTGGCAAACATCTTACTTTTGCATTAGTGGCCATGCGAATTCTGTGTTTGATGATGTTTAATTGGATAATAAATGGCATCTATTTAGGAATTCCCAGTCGGTTCCAAGTAAAACATCTCTTGTATATGATATGTCTGTCAAGAACATAAGCATTTTCTCATGTGTCCATTTAAAACACAAGCAACAAAATATGTGTCACGTTCTACTTGCACAGCGCATCTTTCTGTGCGCAATGATGCGTTCACTTGGAATATGAGCGTTAACGAAGCCAGGAAAAGGCAATCGAAATTATCTTTTGGAAATAAAAAGCAAGAGATGCATACATTCTAAGTTGCTTAATTAGACATAAAAGACAAGAGAGGCATGCATTAAATTTTCATATTTTTTTAAGGTAAATGATAAAGCGGGAAGATTCGATCTTAAAATATTACTGTTAATGTAATATGTCACCATATCTGACTTCTCCAAAAACATTTAATCAAAGAGACATTAAACTCCCATAGTAATATATTTTTGATTTTATACTTATATTTTAGAATTTATTACATATTACCCTTATAGTTATAGTTAGACCTTCTTATTATTCCAATTAGTAGACTTAAAAATTTTATATTAAAATTTTTATAATTATAAAAATAAAATATTTAGCTTTATTTATCATAATATTTTTAGTTTTATCAATAAAAATATAAAATATATATATATATAAATATAATTTTAATATTTCAGTTGATGATAGCTAACGATATTAGTGGTGACAAACGATTATATTGTTAGAG
This sequence comes from Musa acuminata AAA Group, assembly GCF_036884655.1. NCBI lineage: Eukaryota > Viridiplantae > Streptophyta > Magnoliopsida > Zingiberales > Musaceae > Musa > Musa acuminata. The sequence goes on along the minus strand of NC_088331.1, from coordinate 10,514,980 downwards.
ATCACGAGTGGTTGTTATGAATGAAAAGAGTGATAGTAAGAGATGAGAGTCACTTTACAGATGCAAAACGATATCGCTCGATAGATCTGACGTAAATGTAAAGCAGCGTTGCTCGACAACTACGTTTGCGCCGACATAGTTATCGATTGGTAAAAGGGTCACTCGATGTTTTCATCGACACTAACACAAATGTAGAGTGATAAAATAGCCTCTTGACAACTGTATCAACATCAATGTAAATGTAAATACAAAGGAGCTCTTATCTCTCGCTACCCCAATGGCATCGTCATCTACCACAACCAACGTTATCTATAACCATCGATTGAAATACTAAAATTATTATTTATATATTTTAACCAATAAAATCGATGATATTAAGATAAATGAACCTATATGTTTAACTTTGATAATCCAGAATAAATATTTTAAATATAGTTGTATTTAGCCGTATATTCTGTCCCCAAAACTTTTTTTTTCACTGGCGTGGCTGACAAATGGACGGTGGAGCCCAAAGCCGATGACGTCAACGCTCACCATATTAAGTTGCCGGTCGTTCCCTTCCCTCTTTCCGTTCGATGGCGTCAAGCTCGGTGCCGCAAGGTCGGCCGGAAACAGAGCGGCCGCAGCTGCTCTTGCTCCGCCCGCCCTCTGCAGCCCTGGACGAAGTCCTCTCGGCGCGGTTCGAGATCCTGAAATCGTGGGAGTCGCCGCTGCCCCTAGACCGCTTCCTCGCCAGCCACGCCGCCGACGTCCGCGCCCTGCTCGTCATCGACCTCTTCACCGTCGACGGGCCCCTCCTCGACGCCCTTCCCGCCCTCCGCTTCGTCTGCACCACCAGCGCCGGCGTCAACCACATCGACCTCGCCGAGTGCGCCCGCCGCGGCATCGCCGTCGCCAACGCCGGCACCGTCTTCTCCCAGGAAGTCGCCGAGTATGCCGTCGGCCTACTCATTGAGGTTTTACGCCGGGTGTCGGCGTGCGACCGGTACGTCCGCCGTGGTCTGTGGCCGCGTGGTGGCGACTACCCTCTCGGCTCCAAGGTTTGGTTCCGTCCACCAGTTTTGCCCCTTCGCTTCTATTTCTTTCATGTGCTATTACGTTTCTCGAGACTATTAGATGCGGAAGACGAAGCTTTGTGCTATGCAAGTCTTGTTTGCGTTGAAGATTCGCCAAAAGTCTAATTAATTACTGTACTGCATGAGAGCATCATGATCTTAGTATTACTTTATACATGTGTTCTCTTGATCTCTGCTAGAATCAAAACACTAGAAGTTGTTGATCTCTGCTTAATGGCTGCAGTTGGGTGGGAAGCGGGTCGGCATTGTAGGGCTGGGAAGTATTGGATCTGAAGTAGCTAAAAGGCTGCAAGCTTTTGGTTGTCCAATCTCATACTTCTCAAGATGCAGAAAGCCACAATTTCCATACACATACTTCCCCAGCGTTGCTGATCTTGCAGCTCAAAGTGATGTGCTAGTTCTAGCTTGTGCTCTTACCCATGAGACACACCACATCATCAACAAGGATGTTATGGCAGCACTGGGGAAGGATGGGATCGTCATCAATGTGGGCAGAGGAGCTCTTGTGGACGAGGCAGAGTTGGTGAAACGCCTGATGCGAGGCGAGATCGGCGGTGCCGGTCTCGACGTGTTCGAGCATGAACCTGCTGTTCCAGAGGAGCTCTTTGGCGTGGATAATGTAGTGCTTTCACCTCATGTGGCCATGCAAACATTCGAGTCGTCTTCCGACCTCTGTCAGCTGACTGCAGCTAACTTGGAGGCCTTCTTCTCCGACAGACCATTGCTGACACCTGTTTCATTGCCAGCTTGATTATGTCACTATTGTTAGATTATGTTATCTTATTTAATTAAATAAGATATATTATAGATATAATTCGTTTCTGATTATGATTTTTAGAAATTCAGTTAAAGTATGATTCCTTAGGAGATAGGAAGAAACTTTCCTAATAATTTATCCTAAACCTTCTGTTCTCTCGTCATGATCGGTTAAACAAGGGATGATCTCAGTGCATCTCAATGTAGTTGAGAGATCGAGGTTTTTCTCTCAATCTTTCTCCCCTAGTCCCCTAATTCATCAATCTATGTGGTCCTATGAAAAGAGATAAAAAGAGAGGAGAATGATCTAGTTTCGCTTTGTAAATTAATATCTCAGATCCGACGATGAAGTGATTGTAGATCAGATAAGGTTCACATTACAGGTAGCATGATTATATATTTTATGCTAACAACTATTATCAATCTTATCAATTACTCGAGTGGATCAAGTCCGACATTGTATTGGCTTGGATGTTGTTAGAAGAAAAATTCGAGATCTTCTAAATTTCTCCAAATCTAATATGTGGATCAGAAATTCTTGTACTCGGCGTTGATTTGTACAAAGAGGTCAAAGGAGGGGAGATGGCAGACAGTGAGCTATGTGCCTTGTCTACCTCTCATCCTTGTCCTTTGGAAAACTACGTCGGCTCAACGTGGAGATACATTTCATCTCACCATCCTCCTTTACCTTCTTCAATAACGCTCATCGCTGTCGCCATTGCAGAAGAGGTGGATAAGAGGAGGAAGAGATACGTGCAGGGGGAGGAGGGAGCTGATCATCTACTTTTTCCTCAACCCTAAATAGAAGGGACGACGTGAACGAGGGACGGACAAAAAGAAAAAAGGAAGCAAAATGGTCAACCGACACAAAGGAGGAAGATAGATCTATGACAATTGACACAAAGTAGGGAAAATCTATTCATCCATTGACTTGATCATGTTTCGTTCATAAGAATATCAAACTTTTAAACGAGAGAGATTATTAGATTTCGATTAGTTTTATATGGAAAGCGAAAAAAGAGACAATTCAAACTGACAAAATTAATAGTCCGAAAAGATATTGTTGATGTCCGAATCAATTTGATGTGATTTAGACTCATGTGCCCAAGGTTATCTGAGATGAATCCGAGATGAAAATAGGAAATCATTTAAGGTGTCACCTGAATAAGACTGAGGTCGAAAGAGATTTTTCGAATTGATTTTTGTAACATCGATATATTAAATTAAAAATGACCCCTTGATTATATTAAAAATGAGCTTTCGATATATTCTATAGAATAATCTTTGAGGAGACGATAAGGACGGAGATCACTCAAGCAGACCGATGAGAAACAACTTTTTATCTCTTCTTCCAACCTAAATATCAGACACAAATCAAATGATCGATAATATTCTCCAAATCAATGGAGGACCCAAACGTAAATATAATATTCTCCCAATCACGTCACGATCATAAAATCTATCAACTGAAGTATTGAATTGCTGGGGTATCTGACACAGTCTAACGCTGCTTGCATATTGCGTGCAGTGATTCTGCTCATTAATGTCAATCCTTTTCAATTGTTCTTTTGATTAGGACCGTCTAATCCCACCTAATAGACGTCCACTGTCAGGGCCCACCTATCCCTAGTGGGGGGCCCAACCACCATGCTTGACTACCAAGCTTCACAATTGGATCTCGTACAGTACAGGATATCTATCATCTTAATCGGTGGAGTAAAGCTCGAAGGTTTCCAACAGAAGGTTTCCTATATGCACGAACGTGCTTCATCGATAGGATCCCTGACATTTAGAATCAGACTCCATAAAATTATAGACGATTTCTACTTTGGGCTGCGATTCCTGTTTTCATGTGACAAAGATAGAAGAACTCGCCAGTTCCATCTCTTCCTCCAGCCTGTTTCTCGGTTGCGTCAACATAGAAGAATCATAGTCATTGATCGAGATGAATACATATCTACTCATCCACTAGTTAATTTAAATATGACCAAAGTTTACTCAGATGCGTTTTGTAGGGTTATATCTTACATCACAAGTATGATGAGCAGATGCGATGTATCTACGTTTCCTCTTGTCCTTCTCTATGTGCCCTGTAACGAGAGGAAAAAGAAAAGCTTGAAGAAGAAGAAGAAACAGGTCATTAGATGAGCAGTTCTGTTGAGACGTAAACATAGCCAAGCTCAAGTAGAACGTATTTGTTCGCTGGTCTACTACTGTAACGTGCAGGAAGGAAACCAAGGATTGGTTGCCCTAATCAAAACACGTGTGGCCATGCACGACATGGGTTACCATCATGTAGAGAGAGAGAGAGAAGAGGGGAAGGGATCAAGGTCTGGAATATTACTGGGGGAATACCACTCCTCGATCACATGGATTCTCTGTGGACACGCTGAGAACGAAGTTTGTTGGCTCCGGGATTTGTGTCGTCTTCTTTCTCTGATCTCTCGCTCACCAGCACTGTGTATTCGTTTCTTTATGGAATCGTGGTGGCGCTGAGTCCGACAACGCCAGCCGAGATGAGAAGAAGAAGAGGCGGAGAGAGAGGGCTACAGACCGGAAAGGAGAGAAAGGAGACGGAGTCAACTCCCGGGAGGCCGCACAGGGCTCGAGGAGTGAAGAGAAGCGACAGGTACACGTTCATCGGGACACCCCCGCATCATTCTCCCAGCAATTCAGCTCCACGACTGTCCTTTTTCGGCATCGCATTATCCACCCATACTGCGTACGTATTCCTGCAAACATGGATAGTATTTAGCCAGCTCACGTTCAACTACGTGCTCTACCGATTCCACATCATAAGGGTCCACTCATCCTCGGTATAAGATGCAGGAGATCGTTGATAGCTCGGATGCGATAGTGCAAAAGATGAACCAATCAATGAACATTACCTCTACTTTTTCCTCTTACTTGACCTTCCTAATCGTAGAGTTCAGTGATGACAGCCTTCAGTTCCTTGTGAGCTAGGTTTGGACGAACTAGACAGGACAATGCGGTCCAGTGGGACCACATTCCATGCTGATTAGGACCAATAGGTGGTCCTCTTCCTGTGGACCCATCCATCGTCTCATATCCCGAATCTTAGTCGTCGACGGGGGAATGGCCATTAACTTATTGCACTACGACACCTACACCACCACGTAGCTTGCTGCCGCTAAATTCAAGTTGCTATGCTGTCATTAGGGTATATCCGACACTAATCACCCATGCATGCATGCATGCATGCATTCCATCGGTGTGGATGAAGAGTTGCCGTGGGAGATGGAACGTGTCCCGAGTTAAGTGGCCACATTCGGCGGGATTCCGGACCGGCGGGGCAATGAATGCGTAGCAATAGAAAACTCATGCATAGTACTGCACGTAAAACGATGCAGTATACGCCCATAAAATAAGCAAAAGAACAGTACCCAGAAAGGGAAAGAAAGACACTGCTAGGAACCGAATACGAGGACCTACGGGTAGTAAATACGAATCCCGACTCATCTTCGCCTCCCGCCCTGTCTTCTATTCACTGCAACACTGATACTGAGGCACACATCACATACTGCAGGCAGTCTGAATGAGGGCAGACTTGTTTGCGATGTCTTCGTCTCGCTCTGTTCCGTGTTGTATTGTTAGGCTTCTCTAACTTTGGAGCAGCGACATAAAAGTTGAGAGAGAGGCAGCAAAAAGTAGCGGGTTTTGCGCCAGGCAACAGCTGTCGGTTTGACACGTGTAACACTTTCCTCCCTTAGATCGCGCAACAATATGGTCCACAGTCTTGCGGTAGCTCATATTGGATGACGGGGAACCAAAAAAGAAAGAAAGCAGAGGGAAGATTAGGTTGATTTCCTTTGTTTCTTTATTTTCGTAGATTAAATCAGGTATATATGGTTTTATTTTTAGTGAGTCAAAAGAATATGTTTTTTATTCTTTTTCTAGCAGAGAAAGAGAAGAGGAGGAGGAGGAGGAGGAGGAGAAGGTAGTGGTGTAATAAATGGGATTGAGGTGGTGGCAGCAGCGAGTGGTTGCAGTCTCCATGGCGGCGTTACAGTGGCTCTAAGACCTCGGCTTGAATATACTCCGCAAACACGGAGAGAGAGAGAGAGAGAGAGAGAGAAGGGAATTCGAGGGATCGAAGAAGAGAGAGAAGCGAGGGAGAGGAGTTCAGCTGCAGCGGCTGCGGCTGTGCCTGTGCCCGCCTGTCTCTCTCTCTCAGAGCAGCTAGAGATCGTTAAAGACAAACAAAAAGCGGACAAGAGTTGCAGAGAAGTAGCAAGAAAACTAGCATCACAAGAACGATCCCTCTACTCCTTGAAGGATACAAGTAATTTAGTAGAGGTACAATCGCTTAATTCTACTATGTCTATCTATCTTTATCTCTTCGCGCAATTCTAACCCCTTTCATTAGTTGATTTGTAGTCTTACCATGTTGTGCCTTGTGATTATTTTTGCCTTCCTTGTAAAGAATTAGATCTAGTGGATTAGGCAAAGGGTAGAGAAAGAGGAGAGGGGGATCGATCGATCCTCCTATGGATTTAAGAGTTCTCGAGGAAGGAGCATGGCAGGATTCTCTTTAGGTGGGGGAAGCAGGCAAGGAGGAGGAGAAGAAGGGATTCCACCTGAGAGCTTATTCCTCTACGGCAGCGGCAGTGGCGGTGGTGGTGGCAGTAGAACCGAAGAGATCACCACCTACACAAGAGGCTTCGAGCTATGGCAGCAGCACCAGCACCAGCACCTCTACACCTCCACCACCGCCGGGCTTCTTTCCTTCTCGGATGAGCCGCTCCATGCCGGTGGAACTGTCGGCCCCACGTTAAGCATGAGAGGCAGCGGTGGCGGCGGAGGGGTGAGCTGCCAGGACTGCGGCAATCAGGCCAAGAAGGACTGCGTCCACATGCGGTGCCGGACCTGCTGCAAGAGTCGAGGTTTCCAGTGCCCCACGCACGTCAAGAGCACCTGGGTCCCCGCCGCCAAGCGCCGTGAACGCCAGCAGCAGCTGTCCACCACCGCCGCCCTTCAGCATCAGTCTCAGCGCCTCCGAATCGGTGGATCGACGACCGCGGCTCTCACCCGAGGAGGTGGAGGTGATGACAGCGGAGGAGAGCCGTCCAAAAGGGCTAGGGAAATAGTCAACCGTCGACCCACTGCCATCACCAGCACTTCATCAGGTTGCAACAGCATTACGCGCCGTACAAATCCTTCCACTATTTCCTGTGTCGGTTCGACTGGTCTCTCGAATTCTTTGCGTGTGCTTCGTTCCATCGTTCTCTCTCTCTCTCTCTCTCTCTCTCTCTCTCTCTCTCTCTCTGTGCACCTTTCCATACATATATTAATTAGACAAGAGTTGAATGTAACGAGTTCCTGATGGCAATCAACTAAACTGTGGCAGGAGGCGACGGAACGGAGGCGGTGAGTTTCCCCGCGGAGGTGAGCTCGCCGGCTGTGTTCCGATGCGTGCGTGTGAGCCCCATGGACGACGCCGAGGACGAGTTCGCATACCAGACGGCCGTCAGCATCGGTGGGCACGTTTTCAGGGGCATCCTCTACGACCAGGGCCCGGATGCCCAGTACCCATTTCACGGTGATCAACCCTCGTCTTCCACTGCCGCCGCTGCCATTACCACTGCAGCTGCCTTTGCTACTAACCTCACTGCTGCACCTCCTACTAGCTCAACAGCCGGATTATTGGACCCATCCGCTCTTTATCCGACTCCGCTGAGCTCCTTCATGGCGGGTACTCAGTTCTTCCCACACCATCCGAGACCCTAGAGAGCTCGTGTGCTTCTTTTAGAACTTAGAACAGCTTTAGTGCCTGCCTTACTCTCGTTTCCAGTCCTCTACCTTAGACACTGTAGTGTTGGAGTCATCTCATCTTGATTTCCTTCAAGGCGATTGAATCTAACAAAAGTTTCAGCCATGGCTTAGCTTTTTCCCACTCCTTCCATTCGGAGCCTTTGTCCCCTTGAGATTGCCAGCCATCTATTGGAGAAGGGCTAGTGTAGGGCCTTACGGGGGGTTTGCCCTTTAGGCCTGCAGGTTAGGAAGTGGACGACCGAAGCAACATTGAGTTGGTTTGGCAAGTAGTTAGGCAACAGGAAGACCCGCGAGAACAAGCAAGGACGGATGCCTTCGTTCTTGATGGCTAGCTTACTCGCCTGTTGCTTTCTTGGAGTCTCTATCATATGTCGAGCTCTCTTTTCCTAATCTTGCTCGAGTTCATGTGTCAGCCCCGAGTGCAGTGCAGAAAGTTGCAGGCCACCATGCATGGCAAGGGGATACGGAATCCTGCAGACGAAACCTCTCACATTCTCCTTCATCGGTCTCTCCTGTCCCCTTCCTTGCTATGCATGCATTACTTCTCTACACGATGAGGCGCACAACTAATCTCCGCTCTCCGACTCGGAACCATGGTTGGATGCCCTCGTCGCTTTCTCTCTTTGGCCTGACCACAGGGAAGAATGACATGAAAGGATGATAGCAACAAAGACTTGGAAGAAAGTAAGCTGTCATTTGTCTCTCATCCATCTCACCTTTTGCCATGAAAACATATCATATGTTAGCTTCTTGTCTGAAAAAGGTTGTTGTTCAGAGCTTTATCTATTCTTTCCTATTGCATTGAAGTTGGGATTTACCTTCCCAAGTCAATTCTATTGTTGGTGGATTCTTCTATCTGGTTTTCATGTCTTTCTTGTCAAACTTATATGTGTTTTTTGCACTGAACATATTAGCATTCTACATGTTTAAACTTTATGTGTGTCTAAAAGGGATGAACATCATAGAGATGCATATACTCAAGGAAGCAGTATGCATCTGTAGGAGTGACAGACAAAAGCTATGCAGTATACCATCTCAATTGGATATGGAAGATATGTATGAGTCAGACATGAATGAATAGCTTTTGTTTAATGGTTAGATCTCTATCAGTTCATGACTTTGTAGCAGTAAAAAAAATAGTTGAAAAGACAGCAGATATATGCATGCTTACAGTGACAGTCAGATGTCTACAAAAATATTTTCATATTGTTTTCAATAAATTTTAATGGAACAAAAACAAAATTACACTACAAGGAAGTTTGGATTGGATTGTCTCTAATTGAGCTGTGGCATAATAACTACAAGAAATATGGCTTAGAAGCTTAAACTTGAACCAAAAGATTATGATAAGCTGAATGGAAATGTCTGCAGCATTATTTGAAGTACTTATATGAGTGACAACTATTTCTGCAGTAAGTTTGCTCTTTACTAGTCCATGATGAGACATTTCCAGATATCAATTTTTGTCTACATGCACCTACAAGCATCTCTCTTAGGTAGGATGGCCTTTATTTTATCTTTATTTTTTGCCCACCTTTCTTTTATCTTCATGGATCACTAGGTTATGTGCCTTTCACCACTATTGCCTGATTTGATTGATCTAGCATACACATGAATGTTTACCTTCCATTTTTAATAGATTTGTTATCAATGATTCCTCGGATAACTACAAATGTGTCTGCAAATAATAAATATTATCTACTAAACTCAGATACTTAGTGATCAGTAACATGTGCTAGAGGTTTTTTTCCCCTAATTATTTGTCTTAAGATACAAAATAAGTATTTTTTTTGAAAGTCTGATGGATTTTGAACTTCCAATGTATCATCTAAAATGAGTGTATGACCTTACAATTTTGTTTGAAGATTTCAATTTAGATACCTTCATGCCCATTGTTGCTTCAAAATGATCAGCATCAATTAATAATAAGGTAATACTGTCAAGTTAAACTCTGTCATTTGTCCTAAATAATTGTACTTTTGTATAATCCATCATCTACATTCAATGATGTTGATTAGTTGTAACATTAATCCCTCTTACCTGGATTAATCAATATCATTGAACTATTTTTTTCTCTTATTTAAGGCCAATAACAAAATGGATCTCTATATGAAAGTTCATATGTTAGAAAATTCCACTCTAAACAATCAACCACAGCTATCACCTCCTAATCTTCCTAGGCATACAAGCTGAACCCAAGCTAGTATAAGGATGTTTACCCAAAAGAAAAAAAAAAAAGCCTCTTGTAAGGTCTCTCTCATATTTGTCTCATTATAGATAACATAACAAATATCAATGTAACAAATTGATTTCTCACTTGATCTGAAACTTCTATTTTGCATCATCTTTCAGTTTTCTTGATGTTCATCATTTAGCTATTGTCATACTTAACAATGGAATTTTGCTAGTGCAAATGTGACCTCCTTGACAAAAGTGGCATCAAGTTGCACTAAAGAGAGAGAGAGCACACCTGCAACTTGCCATGTTACCAATCATTAGAAACAACTGTTGCTTGATTACTAATATATTCTCCATCAATCAGCACCAGTCCTACTCTTTTTGGGCTACCTCACTAAACACATTCCCCATTCTGGGAATAATGATGATGCACATTAGATAAGAATTACACTTGAAGGAATTGCTTACTTTGCAATCTTATTTCTCTTTCATATCATTAGGTGTTGAAGGATATGGATGTTAGAGACTTTTGGGTATAGGAAACAACAGGAAGGGAGTCTAAATTGCTGGTGAGCAAACATCCTCTTCTTTTTCATATGACCACTAGAATGAATTCAATTTCTAATGCATGCAGGCCAATCTTGGATCTTAATTTACAACAAATTAGAATTATCATGAAATAGTTAAGTAAAATTATTGTCAACTTTTAGAGGAAATGAAGACCTAAGTCGGAGATCGTCCTTACGTGTTTATCGAATACCTATATATACAAAAAAAAAAAAAAAAAGGACTGTGACCATACAATTTAAAGAATTGTGGCCAAGTATTAACTCTTTTCGTCTCCAAACTAAATTACCCCTTTTTTTTAGCAAGTTAATTTATTTTCCTCACTTTCATCTTTTGTTATGAACAAAAGCTTGTCCAATGATCTTGGCCCATTTTACCTTTCTTTCTCTCATGCACTTAGGTAAGATGAGATGTAAAAGTTCAAGATTATCTCCGACATCTGATGGGGATATAAATAGGAATAACCTTTGTATATGAACAAATATTAGAAGGTCATGATATGCAGCGGAATTAAATGAAATCACAATCAAATAGAACACCAAGATATACGTCGAAAACTCTTCCAATGTGAAGAGTAAAAACTACGGGACAAACTAGAGATAATCCACTATGAGAATAATGAATATACAAATCTCAATCTTTTACCCTAAACCCTAGCAACAATCACAAGAGAATAACTAGGATACAAGGATCACGTCACTGCCTACAATATCTAAAGCCTCCCCAAGTAATCACAGCAAGAGTCTATTGTAGATTTGATCTAAACTGAGATGAGAACACTGCTAGATGATTGAGAACAGCCTCTCTACGTTGTCCTTGTCTCCTTCCCTTTCTTTCTACCTTGTTTTACTCCTTTTCTCTGGAATCCCATGGTTGTTGCCTTCTCCCACATTGCTGCCCTATTTATACCTTTTTCTGCCTCCAAAATGCAGCCACCACACCCCCTAATGTTAATTAGGGTTAGGTTAAGAGGGGGTGAGCTGTGGGCTGCCCAAGCCCACTATGGGCTGAATTTGTGGGCTGCCAGCCCAACAACCTCCCCCTTCAGCCCATAAGGGAGGTTGTCCCATGACTCCTCAATGTGAAGCCATGCCGACCAGCTGTCGGCATATCTCCTGTCTTTCTTTTGGTAAAATTTTTGTCAACATGTCTCCTCCGTTGTCATCTATGTGAATTTTCTGAAGCTGCAACTGCTTCTCTTCAAATACTTTTCGAATCCAATGGTATCTGGCATCTATATGCTTTGACTTGGAATGAAACATTAGGTTCTTACACAAATAGATGACACTCTAGCTGTCACAATGCACCACATAATTTTCCTGTTTCAGCCCCAATTCTTGTAAGAATTCTTTTATCCATAACATTTCTTTGCATACCTCTGTAGCAGCAATATATTATGCTTCTATGGTGGAGAGAGTAATACACCTTTGCAACCTGGATTGCCATGACACAGCTCCCCCTGCAAAAGTAAGTACGTAACCTGAAGTAGACTTTCTCATATCTATATCTCTTGCCATATCTGCATCTGTGTAACCTGTCAACACATGTGGTCCACCTCCAAAGCATAAACAAACTTTAGAGCTCCCTCTGAGATATCTAAAAATCCACTTCACTGCTGCCCAGTGCTCTTTGCTTGGATTTACAAGAAATCTGCTAGTAACACCAACTTCATATGCGATGTCTGACCTCGTACATATCATTGCATACATTAAACCTCCAACTGCTGAAGCATAAGGAACCTTTTGCATTTTCTCCTTCTCCTCATCACTTGACGGATTCTATTCTGAGCACAACTTGAAGTGACCTGCAAGAGGAGAACCAACTGGTTTTGCATTGCTCATACTGAATCTTTCCAATATCTTCTCGATGTATTTCTTCTGTGACAACCAAATCTTCTTATTTTTCCTGTCACAGGAAATCTGCATACCTAGTATTTGTTTTGCTGGCCTCATGTCCTTCATTGCAAAAGACTCACTTAGCTCCTTCTTCAATCTGTTAATTTTAGACATATCTTTTCCAAGAATAAGTATGTCATCAACATAAAGTAAGAGAATAATAAAATCCTCACCAAACCATTTGATGTACACACAATGATCTGAAGCCATTCTTTTGTATCCATTTTCTATCATAAATGAATCAAACTTTCTGTACCACTGTCTTGGAGCTTGCTTTAGCCCATACAAGTTCTTCTTCAATTTGCAGACAAAGTTCTTTTTACCTTTAACTTTGAAGCCTTCTGGTTGCTCCATATAAATTTCCTCCTCCAAATCCCCATGAAGGAAAGCTGTCTTCACATCTAACTGCTCAACCTCCAAGTCTTGGCTAGCAGCAATACCAAGAGCAACACGAATAGAAGACATTTTAACAACAGGAGAAAAAATCTCTTCAAAGTCAATACATTTCTTTTGACCAAAGCCTTTCACAACCAATCTAGCTTTGTACTTTGGTTGAGAACAATATTCTTGAGTCTTCAACCTAAAAACTCACTTGTTCTTCAAGGCCTTCATTCCATTTGGTAATAGCACCAAATCATAAGTGTGGTTCTTTTAAAGAGCATCCATCTCTTCCTGCATAGCAGCTAACCACTTCTCTTTCTGCTCACTTTCAACTGCTTCCTGGTAACTCTCTGGTTCACTTGCATTAGTAAGCATCACATACTCATATGTAGAGTATCTTCTGGAAGGTTGACGTTGTCTAGAAGATCTTCTCAACTGAGGTTCCACGAGAAGTTGCTCTCCAACTTCTTCTTGCTCAACATGTCCTACAGGTAGATCAATATCAGGCTCTACACTATCTTCCTGCACATCTCCTCCATCACCCTGATATACTAGAGGAGTAATTGGGTCATAATATGCTAATCCTTCTGCATAAGTATTGGCTGGTGCCTTCTTTAAATCTTTAAAAGTTTGATCCTCAAAGAAGACTACATCTCTGCTTCTAAACATCTTCTGCTTTTTTGGATCCCAAAGCCTGTAACCAAAATGATCATGTGAGTAACCAAGAAAAATATATTCTTTAGTCTTACTACAGCTTGGACCTCTCATTATCTGGAACATGTGCAAATGCACGACAATCAAACACTCTCAAATGCTTGTATGAAACATCTTTCTCTGACCATACATGCTCTACAACATCACCATCTAAGGTTGTACATTGTGATAAGTTGATCACATCAACTGTAGTCCTTAAAGCCTCATCCCAAAACCTTTTGGATAGCTTGGCCTGTAAAAGCATACATATGATTTTTTCCATAATGGTGTGATTCATCCTCTCTACAATTGCATTATGTTGAGGTGTACTAGGAACTGTCATCTCATGTTGGATCTCATGTGACCTACAATAGTCATTAAACAATCCTGTATACTCACCACCATTATCTGATCTTATGCATTTCAATTTCCTTTCTATCTCCCTTTCAACCCTAGCATGAAACTCTTTGAAGACATTAATCACCTGATCTTTAGTCTTCAAAGCATAGGCCCAAACTTTCTTTGAAAAATCATCTATAAAATGACAAAATAAAGTGCACAACTTATACCAAGAATATCAACAGATCCACCATGAGTTTTTGTCCTCAAAGGACTACATACATCTGTATAAACACAGTCTAAGGCATGCATTTTTCTAGACAAAGTAGGACTAGCAAATGAAACTCTATGTTGTTTACCTGCCAAACAATCAATACAAGGGTTCAGATTTATACCTCTGATGTCTGGTAATACCACTCTCTTGGAAAGAGCTTGCAGCCCCTTCTCGCTCATGTGTCCCAATCGCCTATGCCACAACTCCATGCTGAAGTCTTTTTTTATAGCATTTAACTGCTCACCATAAGCTTTAGTCTCCAACCTGTACAAAGTATGTCATTTCTTTTCATTAACTATAATAAGAGAACTCTTACTGAGCTTCCATTGCCCTCTATGAAATCTGCTATCATAGTCTTCATCATCTAGCCTTCCAATTGAAATTAGATTCAGTCTTACGTCAACCACATGCCTCACATCCTTAAGCACCAACTTGCAGTCAAGGTTGGTCTTTAAATGGATATCACCCATGCCTATGATGTCTGTTGTGTCATAGTTGCCCATCTTGACAACACCAAAATTTCCAGACCTGTATGTAGCAAAAAACTCCCTCCGTGGTGTAGCATGATAAGAAGCACTTGTGTCAATCACCCACTCAAGATCCTGACACACACAAGAAAAAAATATCATCAGAAGGAGACAAAATCAAATAATCACCACCCTGCATAGTAGCTGTGATATTATCTTTTGACTATATAGACTCCACTTCTTTTCTATTTTTCTTGTTCTTCTTAGGTTGCTTACATTGGTTCTTATAATGTTCCTTCTCACCACGATTATATCAAACAATATCTTTTCTTGATCTTGACTTGCTTCTACCCATGCGTGAACTGCTTCAAGACTTTTTGACCTTCCTCTATTATTTGAGATAAGTATATGTGAATCATTCTGAGATGTTGTCGAACTCTTTCTTCTCAACTCCTCATTCAACAAACTGCTTGTTGCTTGACTCATAGTGACAACACCATTTGGCGCAGAATTACTGAGGGAAACCACTAGTGTCTCCTAACTTTTTGGTAATGAACTGAGAAGTAACAATGCCTACAACTCATCGTTAAGAGACATTTTCATAAAGGATAACTGGTTAGTAATACTTTGTATTTCATTCAAATATTCAGCAATAGAAGCACCCTCTCTATATTTTAGGTTCACAAGTTTTCTGATCAAAAAAGCTTTGTTGCCAGTTGTTTTTCTTTCATAGAGACTTTCCAACTTTTTCCAAAGAGAATATGTAGAAATTTCAGTAGAAACATGGTGAAAGATGCTATCATCAAGCCATTGTCGAATAAATCCAATTGTTTTTCGATCTAACCTCTTTAACTCATCATTTGTCATAGTTGTGTGTTTTACACTATCCCCTTGCAAAGGTCCATACAAATCTTTGCAATAAAAGAGATCTTTCATTCTTGATTTCAATATCATCCAATTGTTTCCATTTAAACTAATCATGCGAAAAACATTACTGGCCTCCATGTTCAAATACAAAATTAAATCACCAAAACCCCGCTCTGATACAAGTTGATGGAGATATAAATAGGAATAACTTTTGTATATGAACAAATACTAGAAGGCCATGATATGCAGCGGAATTAAATGAAATCACAATCAAATAGAATACCAAGATATACGTGGAAAACCCCTCCAATGTGAAGGGTAAAAACCACGGGGTAAACTAAAGATAATCCACTATGAGAATAATGAATATACAAATCTCAATCTCTTGCCCTAAACCTTAGCAACAATCATAAGAGAATAACTGGGATACAAGGATCACGTCTCTGCCTACAATATCTAAAACCTCCCCAAGTAATCACAACAAGAGTTTACTGTAGATTTGATCTAACCTGAGATGAGAACACTACTAGATGATTGAGAACAGTCTATTTGCGTTCTCCTTGTCTTCTTCACTTTCTTTCTCTTCCTTTTCTGTCTTATTTTCCTCATTTTCTTTGAAATCCCGTAGCTATTGCCTTCTCTCACGTTGATGTCCTATTTATGTCTTTTTCTGCCTTCAAAACGTAGCCACGACATCCCCCTAATGTTAATTAGGGTTAGGTTAAGAGGGGGTGAGCTGTGGGCTGCCCAAGCCCACTATGGGCTGAATTTGTGGGCTGTCAGCCCAACAACATCAAGAATCCGATTATTCTAAAAGTCCAAGATTATCAAAAGGAAATCATTACTAAAGAAGTCACTTCTTTCCTAAAGAAGTGACAAAAAAACACAAATGTTTTCTAACTCTAACCATTTGCTATCTATGTCAAGATTTCCTTTTGATTCTTCAATTGGCCAAATATAATTTTTGACTTTCCAATTCATCAAACATTTATTGGCTACTCAAAGAAATGAAACCTACAAATCAAGAAATCACTCCTTTTAACGATAAATACTGAAATTTGGCGCTGGCTATCGGATGATAGTCTAAAATCTAGGGCTGGAAACTGGCAGCCATGATCAAAGAGATAGAAAGATACACACCATTGACGGGTTCAAATGATGAATGCCTTCCATAATACTCTTTCATATAGATCATGTTCGATTTACTAATAAAAAAATATTAGGGGAATGAATGGCTAAGAAAGAGAAAAGAAGATCCATTATTGTATCTTAGTGGTTTAAGCTTTATTCATACAATCACAAGATAGAAACTTTCGAATCGCATTATTAGGGTTTAGTGTACATAATCTAAATGTAGTACACATGCATCGAACAATTGTCTCGTTCACAGATTTGTGGATAATCTAATTTTTGGAATCTTCATTCACAATTGTCTCATAATAGACATGGTAACGAAAATTACTGTCTTTGATAGTAAAAGAACAAGAAGTTTGCAATGGGAAGCAGTTCATTTACTATCTTTTCCCTTCCTACTCAAAATTCTCAGTTGATCTGAAAATTTCTGCTCTACAATATCAACTCACTTAGCCTTTTTCACACCCAATAATGGCAGCAAATGCTAATGTCAGTGACCACATTTGACTATATTTCAGAATAATGATGATGTAATGGATCATAATTTTGTTGTCTTTTTTCTCTTTCATGCACAAGAAAAGATTCGTTAGTTCTTCATGGATACGTCATAACGGACTCTTAAGTTGAGCTAAGGATTCAACCAATGCAATGTGTTGGCAATTAGATAACAATTTGCTCTATTTTTACCACTAGATTTAGCGATCGCATAGTTTTCATATTGATCGAGATGTCGTACCAAATAGAGAGCTAAGCAAAATATCCTCTACAACCATTAATCATGATTGTCCCACTCTATTCTAAGAACCAATAAAATGTTTTCGGATAGAAAACATCAACAAACTTACGAAGATAATTAAAGTCAACGAGATATTTCAGTTTGTTCATCTATTTATGTTGATTACTTAGATTGAAATGATGTAAATAAGGATCTTAAGAACAATATCGTAAAAATAAAGAGATTTTAGAATAGAATTATAATTTTAACATTTGTACTAAGATAAGAGACTTTGAACGTTGTAACCCTACGATAGAAGTAATTAGGAGAAGAAATATTTTCATTCATAAATAATTAGAACAAGTAATATTCGTTTAGTATGATATAAGTATATACTAAAGAGGTTTATAAAATTATCGGACTGGTGATATAAGTGCTAAAAATAGAGATTGAGAAATACTTTATGAGAAATTAAATAAATATTATAATACTCTTAGTTTAACAAATGATA
This sequence comes from Musa acuminata AAA Group, assembly GCF_036884655.1. NCBI lineage: Eukaryota > Viridiplantae > Streptophyta > Magnoliopsida > Zingiberales > Musaceae > Musa > Musa acuminata. Next base: position 10,497,334 of record NC_088331.1, on the reverse strand, counting down.
ATTTACAAAGTTCCATGACGATAAAAGATTTTACGACGAACTGACACGAACTTAGTTGGTTTTGCCTAAGTCGTGCGGCACCCTCGTGCGTCCGTCCGCAAAGGTCAGCCTCCCCGAAGCCTCCCATTGTCCCTTGGGACCAACAAAAGAGAGAACGGGTTAAAGAAAACGCCTCAATCGGGATCCACAAGCAAACATGTCTGAAAAACACTTCATAGACAATGCAAATTACAAACAGACTTTACAAGCTTTGAACAGTGGCACAACAAAGGGTAAAATGGTCCATTACAGATCGAAAAGCTCTCGCACGTGTCCACATGACACAACCTTTATTTACAAGCCTAAAGAGGCCACCAACCCAACTAAAATGGGACTATTATGCCTTCGGCCGCCCCTCTACATGTTGTACAAGGCATGAACATGCCAAAAGACACGGACATACATAAGCATTACATCAAACACCCTGTTTCGAATTTTGTCCGTGACATTCTCCCCCACTTATCCCTTCGACGTCCTCGTCGAAGCCTTTGTGAACACTACAACTCTTCGCCTTTGTTGAGTCTTCAATCTTCTGCTCCAACTACAATGCGCCTCCTGGCTCCCAGCTACTCTCCGTTGTTGTTTTTGAGTAGTCGAACCTTTGATCCGCCATGCTGCTTCAACTCGCCAATGACTCTGACTCTGGTGTGGGGTTGGCTGAGTTGTGTTGATCCTCGTTCATTCCTGCGGATCCACCAAATGAAGGAAAAGACCATTCTTACTGCGTCAGTTTCTCAAAATTTCCACATGCTGCTTGAACTGGGTGGATGCTTGTTGGAGCTTTAACGAGCATCACCTCGCAAACTTCTGAAGTTTTGGGTCCTTCCTCCATAAAATCTGCTCATTGACTCTTCTTTCAGTTAGTTGTCACATGCAAGTAGGTTCGCATCACTTCCGCTTTAATTGGCATTTCGTTGGGAAATAAAGCGGACAATCTACTCTCAGTAGCACTGATCACCGTTGGTGAGGATTTGACAACTATTGTCTTCCATTATCCTCGAAGGGTCTTTGAACTTGTGCAGAGCTCCTTTGCTGGATAAATAAGAGAACTGGGGTACTCGGTTTCGCCCATTCTCTTAAGAGTTGAGAAGGCAAAGGTTACTTGACTTCGCCCGCCTCCTCGAGGTTGTACTTCATGCATCGAGCTGGTTATTGGCCTTCGCCTGCTCTTTGCTCACACTTCTGAAGTACTTGAAGTGTTTGCACTCCTTGCGTTGAGTTAGCTACTGTGATTCACCTTCTCAATGCCATTGAACTTCTGAAATGCAGGAAGTTTTCACCCCAACTTGGAGTAATTCTCTGATAGATGAGGTCGCCTCTGGGATTGTACCGTCTTCTCCATCAACCCTGCCGCCTACTCCACTGAGTAGCAAAGGTACAGCACCGCGTACTACCTACTTCGTTCCTTGGTCGTGCACTCTTGCATGACCCGAAGTCATTCACTTACTGCTATCTTGATGAGAAACTTGTTGACACCGGCCTTACAAAGTTTCTCGACCTCTGCCCTTCAGCCTTGTCTCGGTACTTGGAGATTGCCTCTGCATGCTCCACCTCCTCGGCCCCTTTCACGACCAAGCGCTCTCCCTCCGTGAGAGCAAGGGATCAATGACTTTCACGGAAGTCCCACCTCTGCGGTACCATGGCGCTGCCATGCCCATGGCCCTACTATCCGTCTTCTCGCATCTGTATCCCTTTTCTTCACGATCAGTAGATATGTCTCCGTAGCACTCCTCTGAGTCCACCTCCATTCTGACTGATGCTTGATTTTGGGTAGCTAAGTCCCTCTGGACTCGTCGTCGCTTCCTCGCCCCTTTCGACCTCCTGCTTCAACACCTCTGTGTTCTCCAAGCAATCTATTTGGTCGATGGAAAGACAGACTGCAACTCCCATGCATGGTCTCTGCCATCACATTGTAGGGTTTGCACCGATTCTGTTCTCCTTAGCTTCCTTGGTAGCAACGTTCGCTTACTCGACCTTGTTCTCTGACTTGTCGGGCTCCCTTAAGCGAATATGAGCTCTAGAGTAGTCCAACTCTCTAGCTACTTCGATCATACCTCTGCATGATCAAGTTTCTCCCATGGAACTCACTGGTACTTACATTCGAACTTTTCCCTTGGTGGAACCCAGCCCCCATATGATGATGACCAAGGTTTTCATCCAATGCAAAATTCGATGCACGCCCGGAAGACCCGCCTCTGCGGTACCATGGCCTTCACTCTTTGAATCCATAGCCCTTCTTGACGTCGTGTTGTTCACCGAAGTGGAGCTCCCAGTAGCTCCCGATCATACCTCCATATGATCTCATCCCTCACGGGACTAAGTCGTGTGTATCGCATTGCCACGAACTGTTCCACCACGATCCGCTGCACCATGTCGCCTCCTGGTGACATCTCCATTGCATTTTGATCCTTGTGGAATAAACTTGAATTGTGAACCCTCCATGTGTGGCCTCTGCCAATACATCGCAGGGTCTTTTCCACCTTCGATTTTGTTCGCTCCTATGGCAATCGACCTTCATCCACCCACTCTTGGGTCACACCTAGATGAAGCACCGCTCTAGGACAGTCTGTCGCCTAGTAGCTCCCGAAGTCCATCGACTTCACTGTAATTTGTGCACCATTGTCTGGATCCTGGGCCTCTGCCCCTACCAGCACAATCTCCGTTGCGCACCGCTTCCTTCATAGCAACTCGAATGGCGACACTGTGGCATATTCTTCAAGAGTACCCGCCTCTGCGTCCTCTTGCCCCGTGCTAAGGCCTTTTGAACCCAACTTCGCCTCTGCAAATTGAGTCGCCTTAGTTCCTCCATCAAATGCTCCTCCGAGATAAGGTGCATGTGCCCAGAAGCTCCCTTCGTCTTTGGCACAATGCAAAATGAGTCCGCTCCGTCAGAATGAAGGACCCATGGAACAACATGATCCTACCCTTGCCTCTGCAAGAGTTCATGTCTTTGACCTATGTCTAAGGAAAGCACTGTGCTTCTGCTCCATGTTCCAACTTCTCTACTGGCTCCCTTCATGCGGCTTGGGTACTTCACTAAGTTACCCCCAAGTTGCTCCGCTCCACGTTTTTGCATTGAGTCGATGGTGGCCCTCGCGCCCACCATTCCACGAGTCAACCCTCCCTTGAGTTCGATCTCCATATCGACTCTAAGTGTGCCTTCATTTAAGTTGCTTCAGGTCGCTCCCCCACTTGATCTCGCAATGCATCCACCAATGCATTCTCTCGAGCGAGATCATGCGGCAACTCCTCGCTGCTTGCTCGGTCCATTGAGCTTCGTGGAGTTGTTATTTGTGAGGTACTCCTCCTCAACATGTGAGGTCCGTCTCACATGATTCTCCCTCTGGAGAGTCGAGACTTATCTCTCCTGGATAACTGTCCCGTTGGAGCAACATCTCTCTTCGTTTCGGAGACCACCATCCCCTTGGACTACTCTGATCTGCTGAACAAACTGTGTCTTGTTCTGCCTCTTGCAAACGCACTTGCTAGATTGCGCCTCCACGTCAATACAACCACCGCTGCTCCCCTCAAGGCCTAGCAACATGCTGAACTTGTTGCACACTTCAGCCTCATCCGAACGTATCCTTCGCATGCCGAAAAGAATGTTTTAATGCTCCATGGTGCCGAGTCTCGCCCGCCTTGGGATGGCCACGAACATTCCATCATCCGCATACAAGCTCATGCATGAGTACCGAATCCTTCGAGTTAGCAATTCCCCTCACCTCTGTGAGCTTTGCACAACTCTTTCGGTCGCTGAGCAACTCATTCCACTTTGTATGGTCTCATCCTTTTGCCAAGCGCCTCGCTTGCCTTGAGCACCATCAAGTATAGTTGTCAACGTTGAGCCGTAGCTCAAACTCAGCCATCCCAACTTTTGTGCGCTCCGCATTCTTCCGAGCTTGCTTGTTCTCGTGGTGCCTCTTGCGCGAAGGGTTGGCCATTCCTCCGAATGCCAATGTTAGATGCCCGCTCCTCTGAGCGACTCTTTTCCCTACATCTCCATGCCCGTTTTCCCTCAAACGGTCGCGCGTTGCTGACTGCCCTCAATGCAGCCCCGCTAGGTCCCCCACGTTTGCATGTCAAGTGTTTCTATGAGTGTTTGTCCCGCTCTGATACCATATGACACGGACTTAGCTGGTTTTGCCTAAGTCGTGCGGCACCCTCGTGCGTCCGTCCGCAAAGGTCAGCCTCCCCGAAGCCTTCCATTGTTCCTTGGGACCAACAAAAGAGAGAACGGGTTAAAGAGAACGCCTCAATCGGGATCCACAAGCAAACATGTCCGAAAAACACTTCATAGACAATGCAAATTACAAACAGACTTTACAAGCTCTGAACAGTGGCACAACAAAGGGTAAAATGATCCATTACAGACCGAAAAGCTCTCGCACGTGTCCACATGACACAACCTTTATTTACAAGCCTAAAGAGGCCACCAACCCAACTAAAATGGGACTATTATGCCTTCGGCCGCCCCTCTACATGTTGTACAAGGCATGAACATGCCAAAAGACACGGACATACATAAACATTACATCAAACACCCTGTTTCGAATTTTGTCCGTGATAGAACGTCAATTAAGATATTATAATTTATTATTTTTTTTTTAACGAAGGGTAAGCGATAAATTATCACGGACAAACTTCTAAACAGGATGCTTGATGTAATGCTTATATATGTCCGTGTCTTTTGGTATGTTTATGCTTTGCACAACATATAGAGAGACGACCGAAGGCTTAATAGTCTTATTTTAAGGCTTAATAGTCCCATTTTAGTTGGGTTTGGTAGTCGTTTTAGGTTTGTAAATAAAAGTTATATCATGTGGACACTTGTGAGAGATTTTTCGATCTGTAGTGGATCATTTTGACCCTTTGTTGTGCAACTGTTCAGAACTTGTAAAGTATGTTTGTAATTTACATTGTCTATGAAGTGTTTTTTAAAATGTTTGCTTGTGGATCCCGAGTGAAACGTTTTCTCTAACTCGTTTTCTCTTTTGTGGGTCCTAGGGGGGAATGAGAGGCTTCGGGGAGGTTGACTTTTATGGACGGACATGCAAGAGTGCCGCAGACAAAACCAATTAAGTCCGTGATAGAATATATGATTTTACGATTAACTATCAAAGTCTTTACTAGCTAAGTTAATTGATATCTCCGTATAATTTATCATTAATATTATTAAAGTTAAAGATTCACCTTAAAAAGGGATAGTTTATTATGACAAAGATCTCATGTAATGTAATAAAAAATAATGAATTATATGTTGATTTGGCTTTTTATTTCCGGTAAGCAAGATGAATGAAGTAAGAGATATAATGTTCTTACTAGGAGATCACATCCAATTAGAAGTCGAACTTAACATCATCTCCAACTTGATCTTAGCAATGTGTTAGAAAAAGGTGAATCCATTAGTTTCTCCACAAAATCTAATTTTTTTGGAATCTCAAGATCAAGAAGACAACCCAAGAGCCCAAAAAAAAAAAAGAAATTTCGTTCAATAATTGATCTTATTTGTTCTCTTTTTTTTCTTCAAGAAGAAAAATCAGCAGATATAAAGTCAACATCGTTATCGTCGGAAATTGATACAACAACAACAGCAACAACAAGTCCTCGTGATCCACCAACTAAAAATTAATATGTTCATCGGAAAAATGGTGCCTTTGATTGACATAAATATTGTGGTTGCAGTCCAGACGGATCGTTCCCGACATGCTCGATCCACTTGTGGTCGTGTTTGCAGCTTCACTTGGCGGCGTGATGTCATTCTACAATCTCTTGACACATACATTAATTGCGTGGCGTTGGGGGTATCAGCTACAGTCAATTCAAGGGGGGCATTTTGGAGTCTGAATCCTCAATTTGCTCCACCATTGAACACAGCTGTATTGTTTTTGACTTCTCTTTGACAATCTTAAATCTTATTTTAGTATTTAATATAAATATTTATAAAATACTTATTCTAATTTTTAGTCATTTATTTTAATTATATATATATATATATATTTCAATTAATAATAATAGTTATTATTATTTTTTACTCTTTTCTTTATCGTGAAACCGACATTCAACAACACAAAATTAAATTTAAATAAATAATCCTCTCTTTTATTTTGCCCTTTTTTAGTTTTCGTCTCTCGAAAGTCTTATGAGAAGACGAGAGAAAGGGAGTGAAAAAGGAGCGCATTTTGGGTTGGAAGCGTTGCTTTTATTCTCTTCTCTCTCTCTCTCTCTCGCGGTTTCCTTCTTTGCTTCGCTTCCGTTGTGCCTCTGCGCTGCTTGTTTTGGTGTTCTTTGAAAGGGGTTTTCGCTCCGCCCGACGCCGAAAACCGATCCGCACAACAACCTCGAATCATTGAATCCCTTCCCCACCTCCTTTTTATCGCCCCCCCCCCCCCCCCGCCCCCCCGGAAAAGATCCCTCATCTATCCGTTTGCTTGCTTCTCCTTCCGATCCTTCCCCGATTGGCTTCCGCCACGCACTCGATCTGTTCCGATGAGTTCTTCCCCTGACCGCGCGGACTCTTCCAGCCCTTGTTGCGCCTTTTGGCGCGTCGGGTGAAAGGGTGGTGACCTCGGGCACTCGGGATCGATTTCTTGGACATGGGTGACCAGCAGGACTGGCCGCCGCTGGCGAACGGCGGCTCTTCGGAAGGTTTTTCCCACCCGATGCCGACGAATCCTGACCTGTCGGCGGTCGGCCCTGGGAACTTGATTCGCGCTGAGCAAGCCACCGCAGAGGTTCTCCGGTGCATTCAGCCGACGGTGGTGTCCGAGCAGAGGCGGAAAGCCGTCGTGGAGTATATCCAGAAGCTTCTCAAGAGATATATAGGCATTGAGGTGGATCATTTTGTCGCCCGGTCTTCTCTCTTGTTTTTCTGCTATCTTTTAATTCCTTTTGTTGTGTAATGCATTGGGTCTTAGCTGCTCCTGTTCTAATTGCAGACGATTGTTTCTTTGTATGATTTATGCAGTCGAACAAAAAGCTGTTTTTTTGTTCTTGTTTTTTATTTGTGCTCTACGATTCAGATAGTGCATGGTATTACTCTCTGCTTTCCATTCGATTTTTCTTGGGTTTTAGGTGAGGTGTGGTTCTTCTGGACTGGTAAATAAGGCCCATGTTTTTGTTTTTCTTGCCAATTGAGATGATTAGCGTGCCATTATTTTCAAATTCAAATGTCGATTTCTTGATTTGCCTTGGTTCGGTGACAGCTTTCTTGTAGCAAGTGGACTTGTACCATAGTAAAATTTCTTACGTTGTAAGAGCTTCTTAGTTGTTACGTTGTTCTACGTTCTTTCTTTTGCTTAGTGAAAGGTAAATCGCACCATGGCAATGTATTTTCATCGGTTAGTGTTTTCACATGGAAGAATTCCTGCAGATATGTCTATTACCCTTTTAATATTCTCACTAGAACAATTTTTTTAATTTCAAAAGCTTGTCCCGAATCTCTTTTGGTGGGATGTAGTAATTTTTAGCAACATTTATAAAAAAAAAATCAAAAATATTATAGCCAGTTCTCAATATGTTATGATCAAAGCAATTTTTTTGTGATTACTAGTATAATCGTGATATTTATCAAGCATAACTCTTCGGGTAGATCACGGTCTTCAAGCTCTGTCACCTTGGAACACTTGGAATTCTACAACGAAAAAGGACATCATTGTTGGTCAGGAGGTCTTGTTGAGATATGCATCTCCACGAAAACAATTTTCTGCAGTAACATTTTCTGATAGTAATATCCTATGCTATGAAGCATGGACACAGATGTGACTTCCTGTACTGGTTGCTTTTGTTGGGCGGATAACATTCCAGCACAGTATTGGTATCAATTTTTTATATCCCTAGGTTCTGGATGGTATTGAGTTGTTCTGCAAGTTGGAATCATCTTCGTAGTGTAGATTGGATCAAGTATTGAGTTTGGATTTAGTTGGATTTTTGGTTGAAACTGTCTCCTATTTCTTGTGGATACTTTTGGTAGAATGCACATTCCTGTCTTGAGTTGTATTCTTAAGTAGGCGTCCCGCTTTTATATTATGTTAGCAGATTTATAAGATCAACTAAATTCAAGTCCTATGTTTGAATTGATATTATGTTAGCGGATTATGTTTTATCTAATCCTCCCCCTATTTTATCCTTCTAGTATACCTATCACAATACTCTCCCCAAACCCTAAGCCTTTCACTCTTTAGATTATCCAAATATAATAATGCTCATTATTGATACCCATCACAACATCAAGTTGCAGCATTTGTGGAGGTTAATCAGAAACACTTTTTACTATATTATTGAATGCTTGTCCTCATAGGTCAGTCTACTGAAGTTGCCACAATCAATGTCCTAGAAGCAATACATTATGATTTTAGCCTTTTAGGTTTGTTGATAACCGTCATACGACTGCAGTCGGTGAAACCGTCTTTTGTGTTATTATATTCTCAAGTTTTCTATCTTATATTTTGTGGTCTTCTTCCACGAGTCACTATTGATTTTATGATGCAAAATTTACAGGTATTTCCATTTGGATCAGTTCCACTGAAGACATATCTTCCTGATGGAGATATTGATCTGACTGCACTTAGTTTTCCAAATTCTGAAGATGCTTTGGCAAATGATGTGCGTTCTGTTCTTCAATCAGAAGAACAGAACAAGGGTGCTGAGTTTGAAGTAAAGGATGTTCAATACATTAATGCTGAGGTTTTTCATTCTTCTGGAATTCTGTTTATTGGTTGTTATGAGGTTCTTGTACCTAATCATCTTCACAAATTTTCCATTCGGCTATACCATGAATGGTCCTTGCTGCTTTCCTGTTTTTCCAATAACAACTTTGCAGTCATCCAATAACAATTTGAAATGAATGATCATTTACCTAGAGTTAGTCAACAACAATTTGAATTATTAAATTTGTATCCATGTGAGATTATATTATACACTGTCTGGGTAACTACTCACATAAAATACAAATGACTCTTCAACAATTGGTTGTCCTATCATTTGGTAAGTCATTGCTACTGTACCTGTTGATCTTAGGTTTTTTATTTTTTGTGATGGTTTTAAATAACCTGAGAATTATAAGCAAATCCTGTACTAGATAACCTCTTATTGCCATTATGGCACAATGTTTCACATGAATATTTGCTAGCTGGGGGACTATGACAAATGATGCTCATAATCAAAAAAGTGTTTCTAACATGAACAACAAAGAAGTTATTTTGAGTTTTGAGATAAGTTAGAGCAGTGTGTATAGCAGTTTATGTGCCAGCGCAATCAAAGAACACTTACACAAGAATTTATAAATATCAAATCACATGTATAATAAACAATTGCTTCAGAACTTTGAGGCTTGTCTGAGTAGGATGTAAAGGGGAAAAGATGATAATGTGTAGGGTTATGACTGATCAATTCGTAGTAGAAATAACTGGAGACGAGGCACTATCATGTGCTTCTCTGTTTTTTTTTAAAATGAAATATAGGGTTTTCTTTGAAAAAACTTCACTAACTTTATCGTATTACTGGGAAATTGTCACACATTTCATTCTTGACCGTAAAATGTCCATATAGCTTACCACTGAAGCAATTCATTGCTGATTCAATGAGTGGTCCATTAAACATTGAAATGTACAAAATGTAGTGTGATGATGCTCTTTTGACATGAGTGAGTGAGAGAGTGAGAGAGAGAGAGAGAGAGAGAGTCCTCTTGAAAAGTAGCGTTACTTTTGTGGCATCCATTGTGAATATTTTTTTGTTTTAACAATATTCAATGTCTACACTACTATGCATAACAATATAGACCTGATGTAATCACCAAAAGGAACTTGTTGAAACCAAGTTTTCTATAAAGCACCATTGCAATTCTTTATGGGACTGTATTATGTTCTTATTTACATTATTCCTTGAATTCATGCTATTTTTCTTTACTCCTTCACTGTGTGTCTCAATGTACAAGAATGGAGTGTCTTTGTTCCTTACAAATGGTAGCAAGTAGGGACTTATTGCTTTTGCTTGAATGCTGTTCAGTGCTATAAATTACTATGCTGACAATAAGAATCGAGTGTCTTTGTTCCTTACAACTGGTAGCGAGTAGGGACTTATTGCTTTTGCTTGAATGCTGTTCAATGCTATAAAATCATTATGCTGACAATATGCACTCAAATATTTTAGTTGTGTTGTTTTGAAGGATGGTTACTTCATAAGGAGTAGTATTCAGGTTAAATATATATATAATACATGACTGCTGCAACCGATTCTCATTGAAGCTCCATACTTCACTTGTCACCATTCATCAATTCCTTGTTCTTTCTTGCTCTTTAGCTTATTTTCTAGTTTGAGATAGTTTGCCAAGAAAGCATGTCTATGGGTTCAAAATTGCAAAGATCCATCTTATTCAATACTGACTTTAGTTATGCAAGTATGTCGTGTCTGGCCTAGAACAGTCAGCATTAACAGTATATTGCGTTAATCAACTATATTTTTCTTCCATACTACCAATAGCATCCTGATCATAACGTGTTGTGAGAAAGAGATGCAATTTTACTTTTCCTAGTAATTCTGTGTTAAGTGCTCTTCATGCTGCTACTTAGTTATGCATTGTCTTTATATTTTGTATTGATAGTATAACTACATAGTATATACTATATACACAAACGAATACGTAAATTTTAGTGATGGCACTTGTTTACACAATAATTTCAATATTGATATCTTCACAATTTTTATTTTTCTTGTTTAAATCCCTGTATCAACTTTTCTTTCTATAATTTTCATTTACAATTTTTTACACAATGTGACAACTGGTGGTAGAAAATTATTAAACTCTTTCCATAAGCTTAGTAAGTTTTGAAATCTGGTGATAGGATTTCCTGTGGCATGTTAGTGCTTTTTCTGCTGCTGCTTAGTTATGTATTATCTTTATATTTTTATATCTTCACAATTTTTATTTTTCTTGTTCGTATACTTGTATGATTTTTTTTAAAAACAGTTTGCATTTACATGTTTTACATAACACGATAAGCATTAGTAGAAAATTTTTACACTGTCCATATACTTATCAAGTTTTTGAATCTGATGATAGGATTTCCTGTGGCAGGTCAAACTTGTTAAATGCATTGTTGAGAATATTGTAGTAGATATCTCATTCAATCAGATTGGTGGACTTTGTACACTTTGCTTTCTTGAGAAGGTATATGGTAAATGCTTGGTGGTAGAAATATTAATTAAAATTTGCTCTTTGCTTTCCCTTGCAAGGAAAAGTATCTTGAAGAAATGGATGACATGTGCTTGGTACATTGATCTCATATAATTTTCTTTCTTGGCTCAAAATTTTTAGATTTGTTGCTTGTTCATAGGTTGACCAGGAAATTGGTAAGGACAATCTCTTCAAGCGCAGTATAATATTGATAAAAACTTGGTGTTACTATGAGAGTCGCATCCTTGGTGCTCATCATGGTTTGATTTCTACGTACGCATTGGAAACGTTAGTGTTGTATGTTTTTCACCTCTTCCATGAATCGCTAGATGGTCCTTTGGCGGTGAGTATTCAAAGGAATATATATCCCTCGTATTCCAAGGAAATTGAACATATATTTTGTTGGTTCCTTTCCTTGAACTCTTTGTCTACATTACTTGGATTTCATTTAATCTGGCTATGTGTTGTAGGTTTTGTATAGGTTTCTGGACTACTACAGCAAGTTCGATTGGGACAATTACTGTGTTAGTTTGCAGGGACCCATTCCTGTTTCTTTTCTGCCAGAACTAGTAGGTAAGCAAAATTTTAAGTTACCATTCTAGATATTTGTGCTTGACAAAAGGTCATACTGTTTTCTGACCATTTTGTTTCCTTCACAGTTGAGCCAATAGAGACTAACGGGGGTGATTTACTGCTTTCGAAGGAATTTATTAAAGAATGTATCGACATGTTCTCAGTTCCTCCAAGATTTTCAGAGAGCTCTAGAATATTTTTAAAGAAGCACCTAAACATTGTGGATCCACTGAAACAGAACAATAATCTAGGGCGCAGCATCAGCAAAGGTAAGTCATATTTTTTTCTCAATTTATGGAGTGAAATTTGATAATATGGTCTTGTTACACTTGTATTTGTTGAGATATTTTCACTTAGTTCTTTTGTTTCTCTGCTATGTAATAGGTAACTTTTACCGCATACGTAGTGCATTTACATATGGTGCCCGAAAACTTGGTCGGGTACTTCTACTACCTGCTGAAAATATTGCTGCTGAAGTTGGTATGTTTTTTGCAAGCACCTTGGAGAGGCATGGAACTGGAGAAAGGCCAGACGTTCAACAAGATGCATCTCTTAGTTGTTCAGATAGCAGATTTATTGAGCATAATGAGGTTGGCTCTACATCATCAAACAAGGAGTCGCCTTTAGATTCACAAGTTAAGTGTTCTGGTGGAGCACTATGTGACAACATAAGTAACATCAAGATCTCAGATTTGGATGAGGGGTATGGCACCGAATTGCAATTCAATGGACATAACTCTAATAAGCATCTTGATGTACTTCACAACTGTACTAAAATGGAAAATCATCTCATGGGAGGAGAAGCTTCAGTTAAGCATTTGGATAAAAATGCTAGAGATCTTGTTGGCATAGAAGCTTTTAATTTGAGAGCCGCTGAAAGTTGCTTAGATTCTTCATCACATAATCAGATAGGCGGTGACTTGTCATCTGGAAAAGCTTATCATGCACCCCCCTTGTTCTTCCATGTGGGAAATGGTTCTGAATCTGTGATACTTGATAATGCGAATTCAGGGGATACTGCAAAGAAAGAAGTGATTTCTAGCCGGTTTGTGGCCCCCGGTGAGGAGCCAAACAATGAATCTGAATCACACGGTACTAGTACATCTGGGTTTAAAACCAACTCTGTATCTGCCTCCACTGGCAGCATTCATGGATCTTCAACAACAAGTTGGAATTCCCATTTATCAGAATATTTAAATACTGCAGCTTGGTCATGTGAGGGAAACGGAAATAGTAGTCCCAATTGCAGTAAACTATCAGATCTAGTTGGTGATTTTAATCTGCACTACATGAATCTTCTTTATGCTTTGAAGTCCCAGAGCCAAGAATACTTTATGAGTCAGTACTTTATGCCAAATTATGGACCATCCCCTTCCCAGTATCAGAACAAGCAATCATGGAATGGTTTTTCTCAGCAGAGCATTTACATGCATATTAGAGCAAATGGTGTCATCCCTGCACCATCATTTTCTTTGAATCCTGGTGTTTATGCTGCAAAAGATATCCAAAAAACAAAGGGAACAGGAACATACTTTCCCAACACGGTATGCAGCATTTTTGAATTTACTGCTTTCAGTTACTTTGGCCCCATTAATTTAGTCCACTACCTTCTCAATTAGTGATCAAATTGTCCACTCTGGATCTGGTCTTCACTTGGTCTCCTCCACTGCAGCCATGTTGCTTTGTTCTTTTCCTGTGGAACCTAAACTTTAGTTATTTGTTGATGTTTGGGCCCTGTTTTTTTACTTTCTGCATCCAGTTCTAGTCCAAAATGTTTCATACTATAATCTCAATTCAGGTTTACATGATCCTGATGTCTTTTGCAGATTCAGGTGCGGTTTCTTATAGAAAGATGTCTTTTGTAGACTAAAAGCACGGATATAAAAACATGGAAAAATTTATTAACAGCTTTTTACTGGTTTTAAGGTTTTTTTGTTCCTCGAGTTTTGTAGAATTCTCGTTCATACAGAGAAAGACAGTCACCTGGGAGAGGAAAGAATCAAACGCCTCCAAATCAGCTGTCAAGATCCCGCAACAACAGCCGATTGGAGGTACAAGATAGGAACCTACTTGAAGAGAATAATGAGACACTTCCACAACCACAGTCTCCTGTTTTCACGGGGGTCCCCCAGCCTTCATGCTCGGCCACTAGAGAGCTTTCACATGGCAATGACATTGTTCTTGGTTTAAAGGGAAAACTAGAGTTTGGGTCCCTTGGTCCCGTTAAACTAAGAGTCTCCTCACCAGAACAAAGCAAAAAGCCAGAATCAGTTAGTCCTTCTAATCAGAGCTCCACAGCAATCCTTGAATCAACAGTTCAGAGACCCTCAACGAACTTGAGATATGAAAGGTAATAAACTTTCCTAAAATTAGTCATTAACAGTACTTGCATAATAAGTTCATGTTCCCAATAGACTCCGTGAGTATTCTTGGTGAAAACAAGATTGAAGCTCTGGTTTATATTTGATTTCTTCAATCATTAATTTGGTACCTATTCCTCCAGCTGTGATGTCTAAGTTTGTATTCTAATGAAGACATGAATTAAATCTTGCTTTTGAGTTTCTATGAGTTCTGGATTTTGTCATAGCGTACAATCACCAGTGGTCCATGTTGTGTGTTGACACTTTTTTTTGTGGTTATGCTGGCCAGCATGGATCCCAGCTATATCCTGTGGTTGCCTTGTTGGTTTGTTACCATGTTCAACAAACCTACACAATTGTCTTACCCATGGTCTCATCTATATTCATATTTTGGTACTTCTTTCTCTTTTGCCTTAATTTCCACACATTCTCTTTGCAAAATTCTTTAACCTTCTACTGTAACTTATTTTTCTTTTGCTGTGTCAGGGAATAAATGATTCCAGTCCTATAAAATTGCATATCGCTTTCTTTGTAGGATGATGTGTTAAAATTGTCATCATTCATCATTATTGTTTTTGTTAGAAAGAGAGAAATGAATAGAAACTGCAATATTGCATGGACGCAGACTCTAAAATCTGATAAGGATGTGTATCCAAATAACCAAATTGGCAAGGAGATAACTAGATTACAGGGACAATATCATGGGAACATAAAGTGTTCAAGGTAAAGTTGACAAGATTTCATAGAAGCGTAGAAGAATTTACTACTTATATCGAACACTTGTCCTAGGATGAAACCTAGAGTGTGTGTGATGACTTTAGGACTTTTCATTCACTAGTGAGAACTGCTAATGAATGTTGTCAGGAGCAGCTGCATAAGCACCTATGTAGTTGAGCTGCTACCATCACCTAGGCACCTACTGCTATGAAGGGTTCTATGCTAGACATTCCCGAGTGCTTGAATAGTTCTTAGGCCCCCAAGCTGATTTTTTCTTAGATGTAGCTACATTGTTATCAACATTTATTTGTTTGACAAAAATGAATAGTTTGGTTAGTTTATTCCCTTTTATTGTGCATGTTTTTCAGACATGGTGCATGAAATTATGTCTTTGTTTCTACAAATTAGGTGTCCTGGATTTTTTATTCTGCTTTTGCTTGCATTAGCATCTTCCAACATAACAGTTGTAAAGGAAACATGAGAAAGAACGTAACCAGTCTTAGGATCATTTTAAAGACGCATCGATGTATGAAACAATGGGAAGATAAAACACATGATTTATGTAAAAATTATACCAAAAGTAATGAATATCATCATGTTACTTGAGAACTTACTATTGAATATGGTTGTACAAAACTAATGTTTCACAATACGAAATCCATACATTTTCAACAGAATTTTGTATTGTATGCATCCACTAATATGCTCAGGGCTTTCGTATATACATTTTTGAGGACTTAATGCATAAGTGTTCTGACATCCTTGCCACTAATCAAACTGAAACTTAAGAATTTTCATAATCAACAAATATTCTGATTAAATACAGGACTTTTAAATTCGACCAAATCAACATGTAGAAATTGAAATGTCTGATGTTACACGGGCTTATAACATGGCGGAATGACATACGGTACACGGCTTTTATTTGTCTCTCAACATAAGCTGATTCCTCACTTGTCTGTTCCAGTCTGTGCATTCATATCACTAGCATAAAATGTAATCTGCAATATGTTAGTTATCACTGTACCAAATTTAGTAATTATGTATATCATTATATTGTCTAGCATGGTATTTATAATTTAATTTATCGATATAGATTCACATTGGCACATAAATTCATGACTGTAAATTTTCTATTTATAAAACAATTGTCATATTGAAAAACGTGTGCACGGATCAAAGAAATGCAACTAAAGCATAAGAGAGACTGAGCCACTTACCATGTGCATCTAAACTTTAGTTTTGAATAGAAAGGCAGCACAGAATACTCGAGTCCTAGTGGGTTTGTAGCTTTTCTCAGATGTCACAGCACTGTTGTCTGAGATCTTACTATTTCACATTTTTGTTTAGACCAGCAACAGTACCATGGTCTATTCAACTGATTGTTCGATTTAAACCTGCAGGTCAATGAAACCTTATCAGCTCAAAGATGAAAGCGACTTCCCTCCTCTAAATGGCTGATTTCTACTGAAGACCAATTCACACGGAGCAGACATGGGGGGGGGCGGCCATGAAACTAACAAATGCTGACCACCGGAGCATCTTTGCTAGAGCAGTGTCGCTGAGGGACGTGTATAAGAGTGTTATCTGATTGTTGCGGTGAATTTGTTTCTTGTACATTCCGACAACTTCTCTCCCTGTTCTTCTTCTTCTTTTTTCGGAACCCTTGGCACCCACCACCCCTTCATGTGGGTGTAAACAGGCACCCAACTCACATCCCTCTTTGCCTAACCAGTTTTTCTGTTGCAGGTGGTAAAAAGATTCTCTGGTTTTGGTTTGTTGTAGAAAATGTTTTTGGCAGAATCCTCCTAATTCAAGTCAGATTTTCTTTGATGCCTCTATTTTCAGTTTCGTCGTTGGCTTCTAGCTACTGGTTTCTTACGGGTTTTCATATCAAGTAACTATCGTGCTGTGGCTGCTTCTGTCTCGTCTTCCTTCGTCTGGTTGCTTTCGAGTATTTATTATAGCGTTCGTTCAGTTGAGCACGATCGAATGTATCTTTTGTACGCCTTACCGATCATATTTTTCTTGGACAAGAATACAGCCTCTTCTTTTCATCTTTGCCATCCCCTTTTTCTGTTATGTCTTCCGAAATGTGAGACGTGTGATTCTTCTAATAGAAGCAACTCTGTTGTCTTCTTTCCTTTTTCAAACTCTGGAGATATCTCATTCTAGTCTCCTGGAAAACATCAAAAGCAGTTAAATTGTTCTCGGAAATACTCAAGTGTTGAGATCCATTCTTTATTCTCTATCTCTCGCTCTCTCGCTCGCATGTCTGATGGTTATATCGCTTCGTCGTAGATCTTATGCAGCAGCTTTGGCAGTGCATCATTAAGTACCTCAACTTACTAATTTGTTAGGCATAAACTACTAGAGTTTGATACTTAAGTTCAATTTACTAATAATATATTACAAATGATATATTATTAAGTATGATACACGAGACTAATGATATATTACAAATTTTTTCTTCAACTTAACAACATAGTATGTATAGTTTTAGTGTTGTTCACGGATAATTTTTTCATACTTCAATTTTATATAATATATTATGAAATAATCGACTCACCAATCATTGGCCTAAGATGCTTAAAACCTTTTAAGTTAATTTAAATATTTTAATAATTTATAATGATACCACTAATTCTTTATAAGATCCCCGATAAGTCTCATAGGCAAGTTTAATGCTTTGCCTAGTAATAGTAATCCACAAATAGTGTGTACCTTAAACACCCAATGATATGGAAGCCAACATATAACCTTTCATTACTTATTTAAGTATTGCACTTCCTTAGATATCCGAATCAAAATTTCCTAAATTAATCCTATAGCTTATGAATGGATTACAATATGTATCCAATTAATCCTCCATCCCTAACAACGTGGAGTTTCATCCTAAAACTAATACGAGAACAATTATTAGATATAGTTTCTCCCACTCGTTCAAGTTCTACAGTACTGTCACATGCAACTCACAAAGGAAAGGTTAGCTAATATGAGATCTTGCTTGTCCTATGGAAAGCTCCACTGTACTTGGCAGTGACTCAAAGGTGCTACATTTAACATCAACTTGTGACGAAGAAACTGGAGACATCACATGCCCTCTTCACGTCCATCGTCAACGCCCATGACAGATACAATCGAGTGATGCCATGACTGACCACACAGATTTGCATCGTATGCATACGTGTGGCTCACCGGCAAACCAAAAGCGCAGAGAGAAGAAGATTGGAAGCGTTCTAAAGAGCCCAATTTTGGGAGACAGGAATTGATGCTTTGACTATCTTTTCACTTGTTTACGATTATCGATTTTTTTTTCTTTTGTTTTTTTAATAAGAGCACTAAAGAGAAAATATTGTTGTCGATATTCCAAGTAGGAAATAAAAACATGTCGCGTTATAATGTATATCGGGTTTTCATATAAGAATATTAGGAGGTTAAGAAATAATATATATAGTTTATTTTTATTAAAAATATTAAGATGAATATGTAATGTTATTAAAAAATATATTAAAAAATAATTAGATATAGTTTTGATAGAATATAAAAACAAAGATGAATTGTTTATAATGATACGTACGTATCGTCACATCATTAGTTAGGATTATCAAAAACATAAGACACCCATATGAATATATTCGTTTACAATAATCGATCTAAATGTTAACCTCATGTATTTTACAAAAAATAAAAAGATGAACATACCGATAATATGTTGCCATCATATATAACGTAAGTAATACAAAATAATTAGTTTTTATCAAGCACAAATAACTCTTACAAATGAGTTAAACATCTCGAAGATAGGTTTATAACTTATGGAATCTTTTATATATATATATATATATAACACTAAGAAACATGCACGAAAATCTAAAAGCGTCCTACTAAGATGAGAACTTTTTACGAAGCTCAATAATAACTAAAATCTTATATAATAAAAAATAGAGCACTAAAGAGAAAATAGAGTTGTCAATATTTCAAGTAGGAAATAAAAACATGCCGCGGTATAATGTATATCAGGTTTTCATATAAGAATATTAGGTGGTTAAGAAATTATATATATATATATATATATATATATATATATATATATAGTTTTATTTTATTGAAAATATTAAGATGAATATGTGAAATTATTCAAAAATTATTCAAAGATAATTAGGTGTAGTTTTGATAGAATATAAAAACAAAGATGAATTATTTATAATGATATGTAAGTATCGTTACATCCTTAGTTAGGATTATCAAAAACATAAGATACCCAGATGAATATGTTCGTTTACAAGAGTCAATCTAAATGTTAGACTCATATGATTTAAAAAAAATAAAAAGATGAACGTATGGATAATATGTTGCCATCATATATAACGTAATAAATACAAAATAATTAGATTTTATCAAGCACAAATAGCTCTTACAAATGAGTTAAACATCAGGGGGTTTCGAAGATAGGTTTACTATTTATGGAATCCTTTATATATATATATATATATATATATATATATATATATATATATATATATATATATATATATATATATATATATAATTAAGAAACATGCACGGAAATTAAAAGCGTCCTACTAGAAATGATAAAAAAATGTAAATATTTTAATTTAACTAAGTTGAGAACTATTTATGAAGCTCAATAATAACTAAAATCTTATATAGTTCGATTCCAAATAGTTAGTGCATTAACTTAATCACTGAATGAACATCTAATCTAATTGATGTGAACGCAATGTTAGGTGGATGCCGCACGGGCACTACATGTTCTTATCAGTAGAGTTGGGTTGATTCAACTCAAACACCATGCATTCATTGGCTTCGCCTCAATTCCATTCCTATAAAAGCCCCCCCCTCCCTCGGTGCACTATTAGTAGTACCCATACCTCCCTCCGTCACCGCCCCCCTTCCCACATCCAACACCATGGCGAGCTTAGCCGGAGTCATGCTCGCCAAAACCTCAGATGATCCTTCGCCCAGCCCTCTCCACATCACGCCGCACGACAGCAAGTTCTACGCCAGGCTCCTCTCCAAGGAGGACGACGCCTCCTTGTCCACCACCCCTTCCTTCGGCGTCTACGATGGCGTCGCACCCGGCTCCGTGCCCTTCGATTGGGAGTCGCAGCCGGGCACTCCCAAGCCCACCGCCGTCGCCCTGGCGGAACCGCTCCCTCCTATCAACCCACCACCCTCCTCCTACTTCCACCCCGTTCTCAGGAAGGCTAAGCTGGTCAGCAAGAAGCGAAGGGTCAACCCATCCTCCCGGTTCACCTTCCTCGCCACCCTATTCCGAAAGCTCACGCCGAGGAAGTCACCTTCATCGCCCGTCTCCTCCTCGTTCACGTCGTCCCCGTTCTCCCGACTGGAGTCGCCCCGTTCTCGGCGGAGGTCGTCCTTCTCTTCCAAGGGCGACGACGAGGAGGAAGATGTCGGTGATGGCTCCACGAGATCCATCCTTTGCTTTCGGCTACAGCGGTCTCCGCGCATCACGCTGTTCCGCCATTCTCGCGACAACTGCTCCAGTTTGATCGCTGGGAACTGAAGCCTTGTGTTTACTACATCACCAATCCTCATTCTCCTCTTCCTCCACATAGCTTACTGGAAGCCATGAGGATGCATGTTGCTTTGCCGGATCGTGAAGTGAGATACCATGTGGAGTCGTCAGCCGACACTGTGAGCACAAAAAGACTACTGGATCTGGTGACTTCCATCCGGTTTCCCAGAAAGAAGTAATTGCGTTTCCATGGAGTGCAATCTAATCCACCGTAGGGCATGGCAGGAAGCAATATATAAGCTTGCATAGCAAATGAAGTACCTATTCTGTTGTTTATATGCTTGTCAAGAAAAGGAACTCTTACCCTCATTGTAATGTGTATCAATTGAATGCATGGGAAAGAAAGAGCACATGAGGAAGCATGAAAAAGATCCTACTCAATGTTATTTCATGGAGTGCACATTGCGTCTTAACCACTGGTAATTAGCTGGTATTAATTAATCATAATATACTTCAAAGAAAACTCTAAATTATGATTGTGGGATCCTTACAAGAAACCAAAGTAATGCCTTGAATATTTCTAGTAAATTGAAGAACATGTTTAATAAAAAAATTTGAAAATAAGACATATTTTTTGTGAAAATATGAAAAACATAGTAACTTACAAGCTATCGATAATTTTGATAAGGGTTTACTTCATGACATGACATTGATCATACAAGCTACCAACATAATTTGTTTTCAAAGAATAAATAACGAATGATATATTGTCAGAATCTTAAAACAAATTTCACATTAGGTGTGTTTGGTTGTATGGAATTAAGTTGACAGAAGATTAATTTTCTTGCTATGTTTATTTCTTTTTTCTTTGCCCAATAGAAGAAGCGAGATTTATAAGAAATTGGCTTTTCATATTTGGATTTTTTCAAGAAAAAAAAAACCTTTTTTATGATTATTTATATTTTCAGAAAATAATAATTTTTTTGATTATTCTTTTGTTTTACTCTTTTTATTTTATTTTATTTAACTAATTTGAACATCGAAGAGATCATATACATGGATGCATCGGAGTGAGTCGACCTATTTCCTCTCTCCTTTGAGATTCGTGTTCACCGTTAACCAGGGGCTCGGACAAACAAGCCAAGCCACGACTGACAATAACACAGAAACCCGCACGAGTACTTGACCATTCGACTCTCTTAATTAAGCTAAGGTAAGCTATGGTATGGTCACACCTGAAAGCACCGCTCGTGCATGTACTCTGTGCAAACCTTGCAGGCCACGACTGACCTTGGGCGAGGCCTGCTCGGCAATGTATACTACTCAGCTCTCAGGCCAAGACATGGCGAAGACACTGACATCATCACCGATCAATATAACCTGTGATGTATCCACCCTTCTGATGCCTCCAAAGTACTCCGAGCTGGATCCAGTCTCGCAGTACAAAGATCATCATCAGTTAGGCGTGGCCAAGTGGCGGAAGGGCCCCCCAAATCCAAAGCACTCGACCACCAAATCTCCTGTCGTCTCGCCATGCATTCCCCCCTCCGCTGGACGACAGCAGGTAGGGTTTCCTTGTTGTTTTGCAGTACTGCTTCCCTTCATTGATTGACTGCGTGCTTCCTTTGTGCACGGTAGGTGTTGGCCGGTGCTGTTATCATTCTATCTTCTCTCTTGTTCCCTTCTACGCCATGTCTCTCTCGACCCTACATCGACGTTGCTCCAGTACTCCCATGTGTACGTACAGTCGAAACGAGACGTACGTATGCAAGACGTGTAAGCTTTAGGAAACAAAAGGGAGACTACAACGAGTGTGTGCTCCAAAAGAGCAGTCCACAGCCCTTCAGGGAATCCCATCACCAACTTGTTGCAGACGACTTTGTGTTGCTTTCATATCCTTCAGTGGACGATGGCTTTTTTAGTGTCCACCTTTGGATTGGGTTCTCTCCTTTTTCTCAAAGGCAGCAGCAGCAGCAGCAGCAACCCTGAAGATACCCACTTACTCTCCATTCACCCCGAGAGCCACGCTTGTTGTGGTGCTTCATCCCTGCTTGTTGTATTCTTATTTGCTGCTATAAAGGAATTATACTCAACGGTGGGGATATATGTATAAATAGAGAGCGAGAAAGAGAGAGAGAGAGGAACAGATGAGTGGAAGTTTTGTGACACATGACATGTTCCAATATGACGGATGATCGGGCAATGAGAGATCGAAACGTGGAGGCTGTGGTCCAATCAGAAG
This sequence comes from Musa acuminata AAA Group, assembly GCF_036884655.1. Lineage (NCBI taxonomy): Eukaryota > Viridiplantae > Streptophyta > Magnoliopsida > Zingiberales > Musaceae > Musa > Musa acuminata. The sequence continues at coordinate 10,474,730 of NC_088331.1, read as the reverse complement.
GTCATCAGTGGTGTGGTCAACTCACGCTCATGTAGAAAGCTTAGTCAACCATGCACCTCCTCTTTGCCACAAGACGACACCCTTCAAGTGGATCCTGTATGGTTGTCACTTCAAACATCTGTTGGTCACGCACGTCGGCTGCCAATGGAGTCGAAGACTTTGTACTAAGCCATGACGTCCAAAGTACGCACCTTTAGCGTTTTGTTGGCTGGTTTATCACTTCAAAGTGCCCTGTGATCTGATGCAACCTATATAATAAGTTGACCCACACGACAAAGCATTGTTTACCGTTGACCGTTGGCACACCTCTCATTTACAGCTGCAAATCCAACTCAGGGAGGATTTATCTCATCATTTTGACACAGCAACGGTTTGCTTGTCAATACAACGATCAAAGTATGAGATTTATCTATCGTCTATCCGCTATCCTCTATCGTCTTCCACGAATAGATTCACACGAAATTAATGTAACATTCCGATTAATTTTACATTATAAATGAATAATACTAAAATATATAAATGTCTGATGGGTAATAGTCAATATCCTTAGCGATTCGAACAATAAGTCATCTCAAACTTTCAGCGATACTGTCTTCTAATTTAATCTACTTCAGCTTATAAGTCACTCACCATCACTGCCTTCTCCACGGTGGTTCGCTCAGGAGCAAAAGGTACAGTAATGAAATCCCATCTCACTGTTGGATATGGTGACGCAACCCAAACCTCCACGTAAATGAACTCCTCGTTAGCTCAACGTCACCTTTAACTCCTCGGGTCGCAGGATACATGACAGCTGGTTCGGTGCAACCGAAGCCTACATCAGAAACCGTTCTCCCGCTTTTAATCTGTCGTTGTTTTCTCTTTTTAATATTTATCTCCTAATAGTCGAACATTTGGAAAAAGAAAGCTATTAAAAATCATTTTTTTATTATTGGAATAATAAGTTATATATATATATATATGAATTTGGCCGGTGACTTTATAATAATAATAATAATAATAATAATATTATTATTATGATTTCGATCATGTTTTTATCCCGTTTGCTCGCGTCTTTTTCTTCCTTTCCTATCATTTCCCGTTTCCCTCCGCCTTCAACCCCGCTCTCTCTCTCTCTCTCTCTCTCACACACACACATATACACGCGCACACAAGAAAATTCTAGGGTTTCAATTCTCTCTTTCCGAAACTCGCCTCCATCCCCAAGATTTCTGTAGCTTTCCGGAGGAAAGGCGGCTGGGGTTCGGAGAGATGGATTGCTTCTCCTTCATCTTGCGGATCGCCATGCGTCGCTGGGCAACGGTACTCGTCGAATAGGCCGCGCCGCCCGGCTCCACCGATCGGTGCCAGGGTTTTGCAAGGTGGCCATCGGGGTAGAGGCCTACCATCCGGGGGGCGATGACGACGGCCCGGTTGGGGAAGGGCTGAGTTATCGGGCTTTGAATCGATGGCATTGGGAGATCTGATGCCGTCCAGGTTGTCTGGGTCTTCGGCGTCCGTTTCGAACCATTTGGATGGATTGTCCGGCGGGGAGGACGGGGCCGGGGCCGGGGATGCGGCCTCGCAGAGGACCGAGCCTGAGGTGGCGGCCCCGGCAGGGGCCAACCTGGGAGTGAGGGCGTCTGGGGCGACGGCTACTGGCATGGCTTACTTGCCCCACACGGTCGTGCTATCCGATTTCCGGCATGAGGGCTTCGAGGATTGTGCGGCGGTGGGGCCGTCCGACAATGGTTTGGTGTCTAAGTGGCGGCCCAAGGATCGGGTAATTTGTTTCTGCAACTCCTTTTCAGTTTCCTTTTTCCAAATGCTATGAATTAGTAGCCTTTGGTGAAGAACAGGTGAAACCTGTGGTTTTTTTTTGATAATCTATGGCGCTATTGTCGAGCAAAGCAATTCTTGAAACAGGAGGGTTAGAAGTATGAAAGAAATGTTTGAAAGAGAAAGAGGAATGTAAACAATCTAATTGATGATTGGTTCTTGGCTGAATTCAGTTAGAGAACTTTACTTGCATTTATTGATATTCTGTGATGGAATGGGAACTTGAAACCTGCTGGAAGTGGCAATGTTCTGCATCAATTATTCGTCAAGAAATATTTTTCTGCTGAAAACTGATTGGGTTAGTTTTGATTTGTAATATCAGGTGATTAAATTTATGAGTCATTTGGTTGCAGAGATGATAGTTTATTTAGTGAAGGTTTCTTGTTTGTGAATGTGAGGGTAGTGGGGATATACGTTCCATTTATTTTCACGGCGCAATGATGTTTCCTTGACAGGGATCTATCACCTAGATTATCAGAAGCAAGGTAATGTTTATTGTTCAGATCTGAAGCATGTTGTTGCAAGTCTAAGGAGAGAGAGAAGATATCAGAGGAACTTGCTTTTGTCTTTGCTCTTGTCTTCAGCCTTTTCTTTTGGCTAATAGTTTGAGGTAATTGGTGCTATGTCATACTTATGAAATGGTAGGATCCATAAAACAAGTTGAAATTATGAAAACATTAGGAGGCAATACATCTGTTTCGAGCAAAAGAGGCTGAGAGAAAAGAAACCCTTTTTTTTAGTAACAAAAGAGTAGAAAAGCATTTTGGATGCGAATTTTATGACTACAATGACCTGTTAGGACAAAACTCTTTTCCATGTTTTTTATGGTGATTAGATTTAAGAGAAATTGGCACAATGAAGACTACAGGGAAACATAATAAATGCCCTTTTAAGGTCAACTTCCTTTCACTAAAGAGGCCATGGAGACCATGTCTTTTGATGTGAAACAAAAAGAATGAATTATATTCGTAACTGATGATGTTTTTTGTTTCACTACTGAGGAACTGCAGGAAAAATGCTTTTGCCTAGATGCCAGTTTACACTAAATCTAGCAGCCGCTTTGCCCGGCATGCTATGACAATCGTAATGTATTAATTTATACTGTTTATAGGTGCCGTATAAGTTGTCTATTGGCTCGTATACTGTTAGTTATCTTGTAGCTATATTTTGTGGTGATCGTCCTTGCATTAAAGTGGAAGAGCATGTACGTACCTGCAGTTGCAAGTAACATGCCTTGCCATACATATTATTCACTGTCATCCTGATTTATCAGTTTATTCTATGTATCTGCAGCTGTAAATAGCATGCCTTGTTATGCATATTATTCATTTTTCATCATCATACTTCATCAGTTTATTTTAGCATGTAGTCTATTAAACAAAGTAATGCCTTAGTATTCTTGATTTCTTTCCTTTTTGTTATTTTTTAATCTATGTAACAAGGATTTCCGTGTCATGCACCGGACCCATGTCGGTCCCCGACCAAACCACTACATACTTGTCGCTATCGGTGCATCGACATGTACTGGTGTTTTGAAGAAGAAGAATGAGAAGAGGAAGGCACAATGGAGGAAGGAGGAGGAAGAAAATGGAGGAGAAAGGAAGAAGAGAAAGGAAGAAGAGGAGGCGGCGGAGGAAGACAGAGGAAGAGGAAGAAGGAGAGGAGGTGATGGAGGAAGATGAAGGAGGAGGACGAGAAGTGGCCTACTCGATAGGCGGCAGTGCGTGGTGGCGGTGTGTGGCTAGGTCATGCGATGTGTCCTGCATGTGTGAGATGCAATTAAGGCAAAGACGGTGCGTGACGGCGCTGTAAGGCAAACACGATTATACAGATTTTTTTTCTTTTTTATATGGGCAGATTCGATTGCCCGAAATGGGGGCAGTCTGCCGAAGCATCATTCCTTCCTATGTACCCTATCTATGTTTTGTGTGTGTGTGTTTTTTTTTGTATTTTTCCAATTCCTTCTCTTTGCATTTTCTTACTTCTCAAGCTATTCTTTTTTATGGGTAATCCATACTAGGTTTTAAGTTAACAACCACCAGGGTGATTAGCACTCTAGGTAACCTTGGGTTTCCTCCAAGTTATGTCTCAATCACAACCTCTTTCACCCTATGGCTATTAGAATTATGGTCCCTTGTGCCTGAGAATATGATGATTGATGAGTATAATTTAAAGCAAGGATTTTAATTTCGAATGATACCGCTCGTGCCGGTCCGCCAGCAGACCGTTACGCGGACCGCTCACTATCGGGTGATACCGTTGATCTAGCCTCGTATCAGACGATACAGGGCTGTATCGGGCGGTAACGGTTGATTTCTACCATCGCTGCCCTCTATCGGGCAGTATCAGCCTGGTTGCAGCGAGGGAAGAAGAAACGTCGAGGGAGAAGAGGGAAGATCGGGAGAACCTCGACGCTTCCTGATCCGTCGTTGCCCTCCCTCGATGATCTCGATCTAGGAGGTAACAGAGAGGCGGTGGCTTGGCTTCTTTTTCGTCGTGTTCTTCGTTGAAGGATGGAGATGCCTGAGGCCTTCATCGCGTTCTTCGGAGATGTCTGCAGCCTTCAACGTCTTCGTCGAACGTCGCAGATGAGGAGAAGACCGCGTCTTCTCCTCATTTGACGCGACGAAAAGAGGAGGCAATGTCGCCGCGGCAGTGTACGACTCCGTTTTCTTATTTTTTATATTTTATATGCGGTCTTCTCCTCATTTGACGCGACGAAAAGAGGAGGCAATGTCGCCGCGGCAGTGTACGCCTCCGTTTTCTTATTTTTTATATTTTATATTGTATACAGGGTGTACCGCTCGGTACTCCCGTACCTTACTGCATCGAGCAAAGCTCAAAACGCCGGTTCGGTGCGAAATTAAGAACCTTGATTTCAAGTCTTTGTATGGACACTATAAGTTCATTCTTGAATTAGGTAGACTCAAAGATTGGAGTTTGTGTAGAATTCCCAAGTTATTATATTCATATGCCAATCTCGCATGTTTTACAATCTAAATCTGCTAAATTTTAATGTTTCCAGTGAAATATTTGGTTCTTCATTACCTTTGAAGAGTATTTTGCAAAATCCAAATTATATAACTTTGTTGCTTCATATTTTGTACATTCAGCTTATGGTTTGTTTTCACCTGTTATCATAATATACTAATATGGAGGACAAAAAAAAAAGTTCATATGCCCTAAAACAATTCTTGAAAATAGTGGAACTTGTGACCTTGATTCACGAGATTGTAAAGTTATAAAAGGTAATGTGGTGAGTAGGGAGGATTGAGGAGGTGGTGGAAGGAGATAAGGGAAGTGTATGAGGAGAAAGATAAGGGAAGTAGCAAGAAAGGTAGAAGAGCTGATGGAAGTTAACTATAAGATAACCTTCCTTGGGCCCTTTTTTCTTCCCATTGGCTCAGTAGGTTATTTGTGCTTTTAGATAATCCTCATTTTCTATTGCGTCTCTTTCTCTTCTTTTACATACCTTAACAATCTGTTGGAACTTAAAAAATTTGCTTCATGTTGCGTGAACATAAAATGCAATCAGTAAGGCCCGTTTCTCGCTTGCGTGTTTTACTTTTGATGTTTTTGCATAAGTTGTACAAGTGCCATGGTGCAATATCAGTAGTGACAACAACCATGCACTAGTTTGCTTTGGTAACATAGCCTGTCTGATACCTCAGATTTAGTCCCATAATGGATATGGAAGACCAGTTTTAGGCTTATGAATTATGGATCTAGTTATCCAGCGGGACGGGTCGTGATAGCTTGGATATACCCTGAAGTAGTTTGCCTATCTTTAAAGGCTGCTGGAAATTAGCACAAGTTATTGTAGCTTATTTTGAAAAAGTGAAATTTTATGGGATTCAATTGGTTTAATAGACAATATTGGGATTTTGTTATTATAGACGATATAACTGCTAATTTTATTTTAGTTTTAACATTGATACAAAATAACAAGGTTGTCGTTGCTGATGGTTTGTAGATATCTGGGTTCACTACATTTGCCATGCCCTTAAACAGTGGTACTGCTTTCATTATTCATTTTCATGATGTGGTTTCTTGAGCAGACATTTTGCTGCGTGATCCTTAACAACTCGTGTAATATTTCTTGATGTGAATTTATTGAACGGTATTTTCTTTTTTTTATTGTTACTATTATATACCAATGTCAATTATTGGATGCATAAAATTAAACTTTCTTTTTCCTTTTTTCTAGTTTATTTATGTGATTCTTTACTGAAGTTTGCTTTGTGGATATGGCTGTATTTGTGGGAAATGATTACTATTTTGTACTCATGGTGCAAATTCTAATTTTCTTCTTTCGGTGGCTTTTATTTGTGCGTTTTAAGCATTTTAAGGTATTATAATATCTATTCGCACCTGAATGCAGTTTACATGGAGATTTAGGCTGCTAAATTTGATGCTAGTGGTCTCTTTGTGTGTGCACTACCATGATTTTTGAATGTAGTGATGATTGATTTTATTCTTTTTACTCTTTATTTTTTATGAGATCCTATGGACATTTATATATATTTACAAATATGCTTTTCCTTGCATTCCATTCAGTTTGAATTATGATGTTAAATATACATATTATTTTCACTGCAGATGAAGACTGGGTGTGTTGCACTTGTGTTATGTTTAAATATTGGTGTTGATCCACCAGATGTTATAAAAATTTCTCCATGTGCCCGAATGGAGTGCTGGATGGGTAACTTGGGACTTGTTTCTTGTGTCAATCTCTTAGAATTCTGTTCATTTTAATTTTGATAATTCATTTGTTGATGTTTTGGCTGCCCTGATAATGGTTAATTTTGTTAAGATTTCTGTATTGAGTTTTTAATTTGAAGAGCTATCTATATCTGTAGTTTTCTTTCTCTAACTCTAATTTATTAAGTCATGTTTGATTCCTCTGTGCCGTTGTTGTTGCATTTGGTAGCCCATTGTGTATACACCTTTTGGTATGGATGATACTTAGTGTCTTATGTTTGTCATGTTTCAAGAGATCTCATATTTTGAAACTGGTATATGTACTTGTTTTGTAATAGTTGAGTTGCATGTAAATAGCAAGGATCAACTAAATCATTTTTTGAGATCGAAGGCATCTAAACCATTAATCTTCAGAAATTGCTATGTGCAATAATTTAATTTTGCTATTAGGTTGATGCAATGTTAACTTTTCTGCTTTAAAGCACATTACCTGAAACTCACAATAAAATAGTTGTGGCTCATTCTGTTGTAACTCGGGCAGTAACTATGGATATTGGAAAGATAACCTTATTTCTGAGAAATAATTTTAAAGTGCTTGTTGAAGAAAATATTTGTCTTGTGGACTTGTATATTTAGTCCTTAATTTGGAAATATAAACCGTGCTTCTTGGACTAACATCATGTGATACTACAGCTGACATGTTTTATCTTAATTTGATAATTTCTTCCTTCTCCTTGTTTTGGTTGTTTAAAAGTTCTGGAACTTGTAAGTTGCTATCATATGATATCAATAGATACTGACAGCTGACACATTTTATTTTGAGATCCTCTTTGTATTTTCTTTAACGAACTTTATGTTTGATAAGATTTAAGTTGTGAAATCTGAAAGGAAATTGTGGTTTATTATCATAAAACTAATTGCTGTTCCATGATAAGGGGGTTTTCTCCAATATGCATAAGCTAGCAACCAGCGTAGGGGTATTCTTTGTGTTCATAGTATATGAGTTGCTTTGACAACTGGCTAATGTGAAGATGAACACAACTTTTAATGCTCTTAATGTTTTTTCTGGATTGTTATGTTTGTAATTTCAGTAGTTTCACCAAAATAGATAATTAATGTTTCTTTAATATATTCATATACTGTATCAGGAGATGTTCATAGGAAACCAATAGGTGCGCTGGTTAGATAAAGTGAATGGATTACAAGTAGATGCATTAGGAGAGAAAAAAAATGATTTGATTGACTAGCGATATTTGTTGTCGTCGTCAGGAGCTTGTTCTTGTTGTTGTAAACTCAGGAAATATTTCATATCATGGACCAAATTAGATCTGCAATGATTGTGGATATTTTCGGTCTGGTTCACGTGAGTCATTTAATTAAACTTAAAAATTTTATCCTATAAACGAAAACGAATGAGGATACTCAAAATTTGAGCTTCTTATAGGATTATGACTAGATATCGAAACTATATTTACTTATTATTGTCTTCTAGAAGAAGAGTGTCATTACAAGGGAAATCTCTTGGTCATTATGGCAGCAGTTGATCTTTACACTGCAACAAGGTTGATGATTCTTTTATGGTATAAGACCTATGTGTGGTATCCTCTGAGGCATCTGTAGTTTATCTTCTTATATAGGTTGCATTCTTCTGTTAGAGTTTGAAACTTCTATGCATGTTTAATTGTGACCTTATACTCAGTGTACAACTTACCATGTTTTAACTTATTGTTGCAGATAGTAGTTAGTTGGTCTACTTGTCTCTGGCTAAATTTTTGTTACTTGTCCAATCATGCTCCTGACTTGCATTTGATTTTAGTTATACATACTTGAACATTGTTTTGTTGTTAACCAGATCCATATTCTATGGCTGCTCCAAAGGCACTTGAGACAATTGGGAAGGCATTGCAAGTACAGTATGAACGCTGGCAACCTCGGGTAGGCCTATTTTGACCTTTGGTGCTATTGTATTTCACATTAGATTTACTATTGGGATATATACTTTAATCGAATATCAGGCTCGTTATAAACTTCAACTGGATCCCACCGTGGAGGAAGTCAAGAAGCTTTGTAATACCTGTCGCAAATATGCTAGGTCAGAAAGAGTTCTATTTCATTATAATGGACATGGAGTACCGAAGCCTACATCTAATGGAGAAATCTGGGTTTTCAACAAGGTTTTCTCCATCATACTAGAATGGTGATTTATGCTGGATTTAAAAAAAAAACTTTGTTTAGATGTCTAACTGTCATATTTCTTCCATTGAAAACAGAGTTACACACAATATATTCCATTGCCTATCAGTGAGCTTGATTCTTGGCTTAAATCTCCTTCAATATATGTTTTTGACTGCTCTGCAGCAGGGATGATCATCAGTGCCTTTTTAAAGGTTCACGATCGCATTAGACAGTCTTTATGTGTGCAATTTAAGAAGTTGTAGTGTTATGCTATATTTTAATGCTTTTTAATGCTGTATTTTGTACTTTTAGCGGCAAGATTCGAACTCTTCTGGTGCTTCTGCCTCATTTAAAGACTGTATTCTGCTTGCTGCTTGTGAAGCTCATGAGACTCTTCCACAGAGTGCTGAATTTCCTGCTGATGTTTTCACATCATGCCTTACAACTCCAATTAAAATGGCATTGCGATGGTCAGTTTTTTTAACTGTATGTACTTTTCTCTAACTGACATGTCTGTTTTCTTGAGGAATATATGAACTTTTGCTCATGTGTTCTAGTTGTATTGCAACTTCCATGCAGACAAATTCTTTTCACTAAAACAAAAATTAGGGTGTAACTGGTCTCTAAAGTGGATGTAGGTACTTGATTGCTTTGTTTAGTGTCATTTCATTAGCTTAGGCCATCCTCCTTGTCAGAGTTTCGAATGGTTGACAAATAATTAAAATCAATTTCCAAGTTGGGGATGCAAGTAGACTGGAAAATGGATGTAGGTAAAGCATTGTGATCTTCATTTCACTAGCACATGCCTATCCAAGTTAAGGTGGACTTTGAGCCTTGTCCAGTTGGACAATTGGCCTCTAAAATGGGATAAAAATGATGGAAATGTTGAGTGTGATATCATATACTTGTCTATTTCAGTGTTTGATTGAATTTATCTTGTCTGAATTCAATGGCTGGTGCATCAGAAAATAGAAGCCAGCTTGAGTTCTAATTGTTTTGTGTTGGTTGGCCTGATTTGTTTGGTGAAATTCTTTCCATTAGCTGTTCTAGGCACACATCTTGTTCTCCTTTTATGTCTGTCTTTGAGTGATTGCTGCAAGATATTAACTTCATCTGTTTTGTTTGTTTCGCTTGTGATATGTTATTTCATCTATAATTTTTTTTCCTAACATGCTCCTGTGCTTTATGGATTTGTGAAGCATGATTTTGTTGCATATATGGATACCTTGGCATAACAAAAAGAACTTGCATATTATGTAAACATCTGTAACTTATGGTGACTTTTAGTTTTTTTTGGAGTGTTTAACATTCATCTTCTTTACTGCTCAGGTTTTGTTCTCGCTCTTTATTTCACGGATCTCTTACCCATTCTCTTATTGACCAAATTCCTGGCCGTCAAAATGACCGAAAGACACTTCTGGGAGAGCTGAACTGGATTTTCATTGCTGTTACTGATACGATTGCATGGAATGTCCTACCTCATGGTACTGTCGATAATGGTTTTTGTTTTTTAAGGTTGATATATTTTTTGAGCATTGAATTCCAGAATATTTTGGTAATTAGAATCCAGTGCTAAAATAAAGGATGATACACAAAGTTATTAAATGTCATTGTGCAGACCTTTTTCAGAGTCTGTTTAGGCAAGATCTGTTAGTTGCTAGTCTCTTTCGCAATTTTCTACTCGCTGAGCGAATAATGCGAGCTGCAAACTGTTCCCCAGTTTCTTATCCATTGTTGGCACCAACTCATCAGCATCATATGTGGTAACCATGTGGATGCAAATTTCTATCTCGTTTCTTATCTTTTGTGTCATCTTATACCTTTTATGATGCCGTGTTTTAGCATGAGTATTGACTTCTTGTAGGGATGCATGGGACATGGCTGCTGAGATTTGCTTGTCTAAGCTCCCACAGCTGATTGCTGATCCAAATGCTGAATTTCAGGTTTCATTTTGTTATTTTTGAAATTATTTACATTGACATTAAGTTTTTCTTTGTGGTAGCATCTTGATCAGTGTTACAGAGGCGGCTAGATTATTCATTGTATGCTGAGCTGCCTTTTTCTTTTTTCACCTTTGTTATGCTGGATTGATATTTTGACTTGTTTGAATCAGCCAAGCCCTTTTTTCACCGAGCAACTGACAGCTTTTGAGGTGTGGCTGGATCATGGTTCCGAACATAAGAAGCCACCAGAGCAATTGCCAATTGTTCTTCAGGTATATGCAATCACAATAAAAGAGTACCTCTTGATTTTGTTTCATTGTTTCTTTTATCTTTTCATATGCTTTGCTGCTTTCTGATGCTGAGTTTAGCTTGCTTTGTAAGGTGGGTACTCAACCAAGTACCCACCTTTGTAGTGGTTTCTAGCTTTGTAGAGAGAGTTGGTTATATCTCTGAAGAGAGATACTTGGATTATGCCCACAATATTGCCTCTAATTAAAATGCAGGAAGTGATCCATTTGGCTGTCCCAAAATAGTATATGACAGTTGCTTGTTTTAATTAAACCTTTATTTCTTACGTACATAATCATTTTATGATTGGAGTCCTGGAAGTTCTCTTATTTTACTATCATTCTATGTTCTTGCTTGTCATATGACTGACGATGTGAACCTTGATTACGAAATCACTAAAATGGATTGACATTGCTGTATGGACTACGAAGTAAATTTAGATGAGTCTGTTGTAGTTCAGTGTAGTTTGTTTGCTGTTTCTACTATCCCTAAGATGTTTCAGTTCTATATGTTTGTACAATTTCCTGTTTCTCTTTAGTTTGTTGCTTTTCTGTTTGTTGTTGAATTCCTTCTTTTATCTCTTTTTTTCCAGGTTTTACTAAGTCAATCTCATCGATTCCGAGCACTAGTACTCTTAGGAAGATTCCTTGATATGGGAGCTTGGGCTGTAGATCTGGTTTGTTATTGCTGATTTCTTGTCTTTGTTCCATCTTTTGCACATGTGAATGCATTTAAATACTTTTTTTGGGATGTACATGCTTCAACTGAATACCTTGGATCTTTCAGGCTCTATCTGTCGGGATCTTTCCGTATGTTTTAAAACTTTTACAAACTACTGCAATGGAATTGCGTCAAATTCTTGTGTTCATTTGGACCAAGATTCTTGCTCTTGATAAGGTATATCTTTGGTTGGGTCGGCCACTAGTTGTTTCTGCCTCTTTTTATGTACTTGGAATTTTATTGATGATTGTTGAGTGGTTTGGACTTAATAAAATGTGGAGAAAATAAATGCACTTTTTCTTGTTAATTTAATATTTATGGCATCAAATGCTGTAGGACAAATGACTAATTTATAGTTTTTTCCCTGCAATATCAGTCTTGTCAAGTAGATCTAGTGAAAGATGGAGGCCATGCATATTTTATCAGATTTCTTGATAGCATGGATGCCTATCCGGAGCAGCGAGCAATGGCTGCTTTTGTTTTGGCAGTTGTTGTGGATGGACATCGGCGGGGACAAGAAGCATGTATTCAAGCAAATCTGATACATGTTTGTTTGAAACATTTGCAACTTGCTAATCCATGTGATGGACAAACCGAACCTTTACTTCTTCAGTGGCTTTGTCTTTGCCTGGGAAAACTGTGGGAGGATTTTCCAGAAGCGCAAATTATAGGTATGCAAGCAGATGGACCAGCAACAATTGCACCTTTATTGTCAGAGCCACAGCCCGAGGTAAGAATTCTTTACATGTTTGTAATCAATATTTTAGTCTGCCAATATCATTTTATGTATTTTAATGTATGTTTGTCAGGTCAGAGCTGCAGCTGCTTTTGCATTGGGCACCCTTGTTGACGTTGGATCTGTCTCATTTGGTGATGGACATGGAGGTGATGAGGACTTTGATGATGATGAAAAAATAAAATCTGAGCTGAATATTGTTAGAAATCTTCTACAAGCTGCTGGGGATGGGAGTCCCTTGGTTAGGGCTGAGGTCGCTGTAGGTATGTGCAACAATCCAAATTTTCTTAGTGTGTACATGAAAGTCTAATATGCTCCCCTGAGGCCTCTCTTTTTTTTTTGTGTACTTGTAAAAAGGGGTCTATTTCAAATGTGCTCCTTGAGACCTCTCTCTTTTTTCGTGTTCTTGTTAAAAAATAGTTAATCCTTGAATTGTATTTTGTATTTTATCTTTTGTTGACCCAGTTTTTTTTTTTGCTCTTATCCTTTGGCTTTTTAAAAGATGGTTTTGCATTTTTTCGGTAGCAAATGAACTATTTGACTTTGATGAGTACTTTGTTTTTAATTTGATTTGTAAAACAATATTCACATAATTGTTTGGCAGCTCTTGCCCGCTTTGCCTTTGGTCATAACAAGCATCTGAAGTCAATTGCTGCTGAATACCTGAAGCCTCAGTCTAACTCCCTTCTGAGCTCCTTGCCATCTTTGGCTAATGTTAATAATTTTAGTGGCTATTGTCCCAGTCAACTGATGCAGGTAGGAAGCACCATTTCCTCACGTATTGGTCCTGTATTGAGAAGTAGTAGTGACAGCACTGCTGCTGGTCGAGATGGTAGGATATCGACAAGTAGTCCCATTGCATCAACTGGTATGATGCATGGTTCTCCACAATCTGATGATTCTTCTCATCATTCTGACTCTGGTATATTGATAAAAGAAACTACTACTAATGGGATCATCAATTGCTCTAGATCAAGAACTCTTGACAGTGCTCTATATTCTCAGTTTATTTTGGCCATGTGTAATATCACAAAGGATCCATCTCCTCGTGTTGCGAACCTTGGCCGAAGAACACTCTCTATAATTGGTATTGAACTAGTGGTTGCAAGAACTGCAAGGTATGGTGGTGGGGGTATACACCAAGGAGATTCTTCAGCTCCATCTCAGTACTCTAATCTTTCTGGATTGGCTCGCTCATCTTCATGGTTTGACTTTAATGCCGGTAATTTTTATTCTCATTGTTCGAGTTTTAATTGGTAGCACTCTATAATTGGTATTGAACTTTGCAGTTTTCACTATAAAATGATTAATTGATGCAGGTCATTTATCAATGACATTCCGGACACCTCCTGTTAGCCCTCCTAAGCAAAATTATCTGACAGGATTGCGCCGAGTGTGCTCTTTAGAGTTCAGGCCACACCAACTAAATTCTCCAGATACTGGATTAGCTGATCCACTTATAGGGGCTGTTGGATCTTCTGAGAGTTCTGAACGTAGCTTACTTCCACAGTCAATTGTTTACAATTGGAGTTGTGTTCATTTTTCAAGGCCACTTCTCGCTGGCACTGATGACAGTGAAGAAACTGTTGCTAGGAGAGAAGAAAGAGAGAGAATGGCTTTGGATGGTATAGCCAAATGTCAACACTCTTGTAAGTAGGCTGATATGTTCAATTTCTGTTCGTTGTATTGTCTAAAAAGTTAAAATGATGTTTGATCATGTTTCTTTCTGGGCATGTTTGACTTTTCTACTGTATACTTGATCCAGCTAATTGTAAACTTGGTAATCAAATTGCTAGCTGGGATACCAAGTATGAAACAGGCACGAAGGCTGCATTACTCTTGCCTTTTTCTCCTTTTGTGGTCGCTGCTGATGAGAAAGAACAAATCAGGTAATTCGGGTGGTGAACTCTTTTCTCCTTCTATTATTCTCTTTGGTTTTAACATTATAATAGTTTTTGGACTGTATTGTTCTATAGCAAAATTTCATGTTGCAGTATGTCTCTTGAAACTGCCTTGTTAGATTATAGACATGCATCAAGTAAGCTTGGTCTGATTTGATCGATGACCTCATGGTTATGTTGTTGCTTGTTGACAGTTAGTAGTTATGATGCTGAACTAATTAGACTGTCCATGAAAATTTTGCTTATTCTGAAAAAGATTTCGCCTCTTGTTTGTATGTCACATTATCATACTCTTAATGTTTTAAGTACTCATTGTAATCATTTGGTTATTAGCAAGGATACAGGTGATGATTACATAATATTTTATAACAGATTGTTGATTTTATCTATTCTTTGGATCTGTGAAATTTTGTTTTGTTAGAATGTCTCTTTTAAAGAACTAGATTGTGATTGGTGTAGATCACTAGCTTTTGAACTCTCTTCTTTTTGGTTTTGGGAGGAAGATGAGGGCATAAGTTCAGTCATCTTGTCCCAAAATCTAAAATTTGAATCTCAGTAGCGCATTAACACAAAAACGGAGAATGGAAGATAACAAAGTCTTTTAAAGCCTTGTATCTTTGGAAGTCTTAGGCTTGGACATTCACTTGCACAGAAAAGAGAGGAGATGATTAAGGGCAAATAGGAGGGAGAAGAAAGAAAAGAAGGAAAGATCACTTTCCCTTGTTTGGATTAATAGAAGAAATGTATCATTTAAAGTCTGTTGTTATATTTCTGAACCTTTGGGGAAAAAAAAGGGACTAGAACCAAATGAAAGAGTGGCTCTCACCACATTATCACAAATGTTTTTGAAGTGTTAGGTGAAGTGTCAAGTGTTTTACTTTCTTCCTCGTATGTAGACTTAGAGTGAAGTGAGTTTTTTTGTATGACATGAGATTAATTTGATATGCATGTCACTGAAGGATCATTTAGAAATCTCTTGTCATATCCTTACACCTTTGGGAGAAAGAAAAAGGGGTCTGGAACCAAATGACAGAGAGGTCCACAGCATATGGCATCACAAATGTTCTTAAAGTGATAGGTGATTTGTCAATTATTTTACTTCTATAGAGACCTAGTATTAAGCGAGTTTTCTTTGTATGACTTGTGATTAATTTTAGATGCATGTTAACGAAGGTGATTCCAGTCGTGTGGGAACTGAATCAAGGTGGCATTCTTAAGTCAAACCCAGCTCAAACAGATCAGAATTGGAGTTTGAAACCAAACATATCTACCTGATAAAGTTAATAGTTAATACCTCTCCACTTGTTAAAATTATTGTGGTCAGACATGAGAAATCAACAGTATCTTCATTTTCTCTTGTATCCTCCCTATTTCTCTTCATTGAAATCGGCTACTACAGGCAATGAAAATAAAGTGAAAAATGGTAAAGGGCACCAGTTCGAATAAATGTTCACCATGGTTAAGGAGCATGTGACCCTGGAGAGAGATGGAAGGGCTGCATTTATGGATTTTTGATATCCTTGGTCTGACTTTTTGCCAGACACATGCACCATTGTTTGAACCTCTGATGTGCTGACCTGCCAAGCAATGGAAAAATACTGCTGCTAATGATCCCAGCAGGTTCTCCTATGCTAAAGTCAGTGTCTTACCAATGTGGGGATGTTGAGAACTCAGAAAGAAGTTCAAAGAGTGAGTTGGCCTCCCCATTTCTTGTATGTGCCCTGTTTTTTATATTGGTCAAACAATCACTTATGTGCATTTGTAACCATGGATGGCAATAAATTAAATCCAACTAAAGGGGTTTTTCTGCCAAATCTGTGTTGATTGATCACATTAGTAGTTGTTGATAGTTATAGAAAGATCAGTCATCTGGTTAATAAATTAATGACTGATTTTTCCGGGACAGAAACTGTTGCTTGTCATTTCCCTCCGTGTGACCTGTCATAGGTTTATCAGAGGGGCTCATATATAATATCCCAATCACATATATAGTTACATAAAATTATATATAATTATGTGTTATCTTCTAGTGTTTTCCTATTATTATTATTATTATTATTATTTGATATTTTTCTCCTTTTGTTTTCATTTTATTTTAATGGATTCTGATTCCATCAATTCAATCCAGCCCATAGGATCACACTGCCATGGGCCAATCCCGATCCCATCTTTGATTTTTCAAACTATGAAGTTGATCCTTTCTCAATATTTATTTATTTTTTAATGTTTTTAAATACAAGAGGATGCGTTTAAAAATATGTTGTTTCCCACCGCCCTCCTGGAGTCTTTTAGAAAGTCATGGTGTTTTCCTTTACATAAATTATTTGTAGGAAGGTATATAAATGTTTTTCTTTTTAGTGCTCTTGATTAATGATTTTAACTTTTAAGCAAGGTCTGCCGTACCGGACCGTACCGCCTGTACCGGTCCGACAGGCCAGCGGTACGCGGACCATCCTGTACCGTACCGAGCACTGTAACACTGTAGCAATACTACAGTGCTCGGTACCCCTGAGTGTACCGAGCGGTATACCGTACCGTACCGGTACCGAGCCCGGGTCGAAATGCCGGTACGGTACGGTATGGTACGGTACGGCAGACCTTGCTTTTAAGTACTATTAAAATCATGGTATATAGCTTGTTATATATGCTTTGATGAGTTTACAGCTTTCTGTATGTGTGGCTTTCCTTGCATTACTCAGTATATATGTTGATGTGGTAGGGCTTTAATATTGGGTCATGGCTTTCCTGTGTGTGTATGCGCGTCGCTTTCCTTGCGTTACTCAATGGATCTGTTGATGTGGTAGGTTTTTAATATTGGGTAGTGGTATTGTATTTCGAGCTTGGTATTAAGAGTTACATGGCCTTTTAAGTGTTTAAAATTTGAGGTTCCTGTTTTAACGCTTTTTGTGATGCAATTGATCAATAATTTATTGATCAATTATGTTGATTCACAGGGTATGGAATTATGAAGAAGCTACTCTTTTGAACTGTTTTGATAATCGTGAGTCATCTGATAGAGGAATATCTAAACTGTGTCTTGTGAATGAGCTTGATGACAGTTTGCTTCTAGTTGCTTCTAGTAAGCCACCTTTCTTATATTATTAAGCAACACCTGTAGCAGTAGAATGCCTCTTGGTATAAAACTTTGGTTGGGATAATCATGTGTAATGTAGGTGATGGAAATGTTTGCTTTTGGAAAAATTACACCATGAAGGGGAAGCAGAAACTTGTGACAGCATTTTCTGCCATGCAAGGTCATCGGGCTGCTGTTCGTGGCACAAATGTAGTCGTGGACTGGCAGCAGCAATCTGGTTATTTGGTATGATATTTTCCAAATATAAATTGCCTTATGTGAGTATCTGGTGAGTTATCATGAATGTGGTTCTGACTGAGCATCATCTTTGACTTAGTATGCTTCGGGTGAGATATCATCAATCCTGGTTTGGGATATGGATAAAGAGCAACTTGTCAGCTCTATTCCATCATCATCTGACAGTAGCATATCAGCACTGGTGAGGCTTGTCTTGCTCATTCTTTTTTGTAGGGACTATTTTTATGTTAGCATAGACTGCATAGTCATGTGTAGCTTAGTTCATATGAAATCCCAGCCTTTATATGCTTTTCTTTTAAAGAGGCCTTCATGAGCCATTTAGTTTTACCACCTATTTGTCTTTTTTCTGCACCTTCGATTCTTCAACATCGATGTCTCAGTATTTAATTATTTTGGAATTCTTTGCTTAACATGGTTAAGATTATGCATGGCCAGTAGTGGGTCTGGTTGGGAATGTGTATCTGTTTGTTTTGACCTGCTGGCATGATACTTGTATTGGAGGCATCTCACTAATCTAAGAGATCCACTTAGATTGGATAGCAGTAGATTCCTTCTAGTCAAATAGAAGGTCTTTTACCAGTTGGGTCAGGATTTGCAGCTGCCTGCCCATACCCAGGAATTTGAATTTCATGCCACACAATGTAATTGGGAGATCTTCGGTCATCTTTATTTATCGGGGTAAGGCTGATCATAGTGAACGTCAGACTGCATTGGCGAGAGCCTCATGCACCAAGGTGCCATGTCTTCATATTTGGGTTTCTAACTCTCTAATATTTCCACTGTCAAGGTTTTCTTGGTAATCATTATAGGAACTAGAGAATCTCAACTAGAGAGCGAGTTTGGTTATGCATGACCACAAATCTGGAATCTTTGCCTGGAATATTCTTTCGTCCCTAGGATTCAAATCTGCCAACTGAACTTGACATTAAGTGTCCAATGCATTGATTTTTTCCTTTAGAAGTCATGTTATAGTCTTGTACTATGTGCAAGTGGTAGATGTGGAATTTTTAAGCAATTTTTAATGGAATTGTTGGTCTCCTTTACTTTGTTTATTAAATTGTTAAAGCATTTTTTTTGCTCAAATTATTTGGTAGCCTATTATAGAACTTAAGAGCTAGATTTGCTTAGTATGAGTTTGCCAGTATCCCAATTCTGACTGCTAGATTGGTCTCCCTTCATCTGGCATGAAGGTTTTGGATGGATCATTGGCTGCCAGTATTACCTATAATTTGTCTTTCTACTTGATGAGTACACCATATATTGTCTATCTCAACTGGGACTTTCTGAGATTCTCTATTCTATTCCTGTGTAAAGGAATGAATTTCCTTGGTTTCCAATCTAAGATGAGAGGACCATATAAATATTAAGCGGCTTATATGTTCTTCATGAACTATTTTGAATCATTAAATGCTGAGCTCAAACCTTGGGAGGATTGCAAATCATCAAGCAGCATATAACTGTGAGAGCAAATATTGACATGGATCTGTTATTATTGTATGTTTGATGGCCTACCACTAAAAACTGTTAAAATATGACTCATAGAATGGTTCATCTCCTATATTAATTGCCAAGTGAGAGTTCCTAAATTACTTAGAATAGCCCTTGACCTTTAATATGTTTTTCTTCATTAGTTTCTTCATTATATTAATAACTAGCTACCCAGAATTGTACTAGTCCACTCAAATTAACAGCCGTTTTGGTTAAGCATCTTACTTTTATTTTCTCCCCTTATATGAGTAACAATTTAATGCGCTGTGTGTTGTTTGCTCCTTTGACCTCTAAATTGTTCTGTCGTTCTTGTAGTCTTGAACATATGACTTCTGTAGCTTTATGTGAACATGGATCACTTTGGCCAATAGCTTTATGCACAAAATTATTGTTTTTGGTTGTTGACTATGCTTTGTTGAGCCATCTGCTTTGGCCAAAAACCACGATATTTTTTAACAATTTATGAAAGCTGTACATGATATAATTTTTTTGTGAAATGGAGTGAGGCCTGCCTTAACCCTCAGTAAATGTTAAACTGACAAGGAAAATATATACGCTCTCTTGATTGGTCTATCTTAAAACATTTATCATGAATTTACATTATTTTTAACAATAGGCCCTTGGGAATTTTTTTCTCATCACATTAGTTCTCTAGGTTTGCATACAACTACATTGATTTTGGTAAACAATGCTTTAGTTGGAGTAATGCCAGATGAAAGAGGATTTCTATGATAGTTTTTATTTCCTTTCAAGGGCTCATGTGCCAACGTCAACACTGATGCTTCTGTTTGGGCCACATTTCTTGGTTTAATATATTGTTGATCTCACCAAGAAGTAGATCGGCTGAATTTGGTGTGGGCTATACTACCCATCAAGCTCACCGTGCTTTTGTTTGGGGCACATTTCTTGGTTTAATATCTCGTTGGTGTCAATAGGAAGTAAGATCAGCTGATTTTGGTATGGGCTATACTACCCATCAAGCCCACCGTACTGAACTTATTGTGTGGTAAGCTAGCCAATACTGATGGTAACCCTATTGCCTTGTACCAATATCCCGATAGGTGTCACTTAATTTTTTTTTTCTTTTTTTCCCTTTTCTCTCTTCTATTCCATCTCTCTCTCCCCCCTCCCCACCTCCTCTTCTTGATTGAATCGTTGCCATCTCCATGTTACACCTATATCCTCTGCTTTCTCCTCTACTATTGCCTCATCCTTCTTCCCTCTTTTGTCTCTCTCTCAGTCCTCCCCTCTCCCAGCTTGACCCATATAGGCCTATACAGGGATATACTAATACACAATATGTCTAACCATACTAATCTATTCAAGGACTAATATCGATACTAGCCTGAGATTTGAATCGTTATTGTATATTATTTGGTAAATTTCTGGATGATCTTTGTTGACATATGAACAGGGTAATGTATGATAATTTAATGAATCTTTCACTTATTTGAAGAAATGTTAAGAGTAGGGGTTTAAATAGGCACCTGGGTGCTCGCTTAGGTGCTCTGGTGAGGGAAGGTGAGGCCCGAGCGCCTCACAGATTCGCCAAGTGGCATGCTTTAGTGAAGTGTAGCCTGGGCGCTTGCTTGAACCCAAGCGTCGGGCGCCTCGGGCGAGCGCCCAACTGAAACGATGCAATCGAACCAGACTGTTAAGTCTAGTTCGGTTAAATAGTAGCTAGTTGGTTCGATTGAGCCAACTAAGCTACATAATGTTACTATACTTGCAAAACCCACCCCTCGCCCCCTTGTGTGACCTCGAGCCATAAACCCTAGCACAATCGTTGCCTCTACCGTTGACGCTTCCTCTGTCGCTACCTCCGCCGTCGACGCACAGGACCGACGCTTCCTCTATCATCAACGGATGAGTCCGAAGGTCTAGCTTTCATGCGTAGTTCCCTCCGTCGCTGCTGCTTCTGTGTGCCGCTCCTTCCACCGTCGAGGGAGAGGACCACCGATGGACATATCTGAAGCCTCCTTTGCCCATGACGCCATTGTCTGCAGCTTCCATTGCTAACGCTGTCGCTATCGCCATCCGAGGCTTTCTCCATCATTGCTACTGTCATTCACAGCTTCCTCCATCATCGCTACTGTCGTCTGAGGCTTTCTCCGCTGCTGCTACTGTCGTACGAGGTTTTCTCCGCTGCTACTATCGTCCGAAATAGATTAATTAGAGGTCTCCTGGCCACCTGCACCATTTGTTTTTTTTTTGGAAATCTGTTTGTATTTGTAAGATCTCAGTTTCATGTTTGCTAACGGGGTGTTTAATCATAACTTGCTAAAATTGTTTCGGCTAAATGAAATAAGATTATTTCTGCCCTTGGCCTATCTCTTTCTTATAGACGACAATCGTATGTAAACTTGATTTCATCCTAGTCACTTGTGATCTTATTCAAGGATTTTGTAAATGTTGTTTTATCGACACAAGTATGCATTAAGTTGAAAGGGAAAAAAGGGGGAACAATGAGAAGAGAGAGACAAGAGGGCTCCAATCAATTAATCTATTTCTCCGCCACTACTATCGTCCGAAATAGATTAATTGACTGAAGCTTTCTTCAGTCAATTTAATGTCATATTTTTATTTATATAATCATATTTATCAATTGTATCATATATTTTTTATAGTTTAATATTTCAGAGTGTCTCGTTTCACGTGGTCTAGCGCCTAGCGCTTTTTAAATCACTAGGTGAGAGATAACCCTTCACAACTTATCAATGGATATAACCCTTTTGGTACGTATATTTTATCCATCACGCTTGGTATCTTCAATTACATTTTTCTCAGAAACTTCAAATACTACTGAAAGACATGTTGACATATTCAAATGCTTTTAAGAGAAGTCCTAATGTTCCAACCAGGGTTTGGCTATTTCTTTTAAGCAACATCTCTTATTGACCAATTTGTTAAATTCGTAGGCCAAGGTTTGGAATATCGTTCGGTGTAGTTCATCATGGATGGTATTAGTGTTTTCAAAAGGTGCTTGGGTGAAGTGAGGCGAGACTTGAATGCCTCATAGCACCTCTTGGCTAGGCGTTTAAATGAAGCGTTGCAAGGGCGACTTGAGCCCTTGTCCACCGTTGCAGATTCATCCACTTCATCCGTTGCCCGTTTCCACCTTTCTCCACAGCCTTTCGTCATTTACTTCTCCATCTCTCTTTCTCATTTTATAGCCTACCCTTTTGTTACTCACATTTTAAGCACTAGAAGTATAGTGATAAATGGAGTTACATCAAAATGTTAAGGTTTTATTCCAAAAGTAATGAAAAGAAGAAAATAAAAGGGAGCTACCATGCTGTCTTTTATTTGCCTTTTTAGAACTTAAATTAGGAATTGAAACCTCAGTCACTTAAGTGGTCTGAAGAAAGGGGAACATTTGAACAGCCATGTAGCTTACTTGGCTGGTATAAAAGAGGAAAGGCTGGGTAGGTGTTAGGTAGGTGTTGATACAAGAGATGTAATTTGGTACTTGTGATTCCAATTTGATGTGGCATTTTTATTTTTGTGATCATATTTAATTATTTATCAATGGTAATATATATATTTAAAATTTTAATATTGAAAGCACCTCGTTTCGCTTGAGCGGGTGCCTAGGCAAGCGCCTAGTGCCTCGAGCGTTTTGGGACCTTGATGTTTATCACTTTTAAAAATACTTGGTGGTATTTTCGAATCAGAAATACCGACAAGCAGATCAGGCTATATTGTATAGGGCTTGTATTGTCTGGTACATGCCCTATACCGGGCAGTAATTTTTCTATTTTTCAGTCCCTTTTTGTGCTTTTTACAAGACTCGGTACGTACCAACGTATCAACACATGGTATATTAGTATAGCTTGGATCTACTCTGGACGACTGCTATGGATCTAGTACCTGAAATTGAAACCTTGACACAAGCTATATATTATCAGTGAACAGATTTCTATATAAAATTCAGCAACTTCCTTAACTTCGATGCATTTAATTTGCTCCGGTCTACTATATTAGTTGGTGTGAACTGTGAAGTGTTATATTACTTTTTTAATTGCTTAGAGCTGTATGTACCACGTATTACCTTATACTCTAAAGTTAGTTTGCTTCGGCGTCGAAATACATGCAATGGTCACAAATCATGCCCTAATGTCTTATCAGCTTTATAGTTAATTATTCATTTATATTTTAAAAAGATATCTATGTAGTAAATTACAACAGAAAGGTGATAGGGTGGACTCAAAAAGGGCACACACTATTCATGCAAGTTTTTAGTTAATTATGGTGCTCTTGGAACCTTTTTGATAATCTGTACATGATAGATAGTATGATGGTTTCTCAGCAATTGCAGACTGTTGCTCCTAGTTGTCAGTGTTACTCCTTTCTGTCATTAAAATATCACATTTGTAACATCACTATATTTTGAATTGCACCACTCTCCCCCATATTCCCTCATCTTTTTTTGCACCCAAATATTTTACTGTGACTAACAATCTATTTCTCCTTGTTTTTAGATTCTTTACCTTTTGAGTCATGAATCACTGCCACCATGTACATTATAACTATTATATTATATACTCAAGCTACTAATAGGTTACATCAAAAAGTATTAAATAATTCCAACATTCATGTTTCATGCTAATACATTTGTGATAGAGAAAACTAACGTAGTCACCTATAAATCTGTAATGTTTTGTCCTTTAAATTTTAGTTATGAATAGAATCTAACTTTCATGTCTGTTCTTTTGGTACAACTTTTTCTTGTTCTAGAGCTTGGCAAAAATATAAGAACATATGTACCATATATGCCAGTATTGTAGGTTGTCAAGTGATGTAAATTTCCAGATTTGGGTTTGTTTTAGTTGTTTTTCTATAGAACTAGACTCAATTGCTTGAGCAGATGTTGAAATTTGGTCTTCCATCTGATGTATGGGGTTAAAGAGAATTTTTTAGAGCTACAAAAGTTGGGTTTTTGCAATGTATAATCCGGTATTTATTGTGTGAACTCTGGAGATATTTTAACTCTTCGTGCATGTTACTTTGATTTTTTTACATTTGTCCTTCTGCATTTGTTCCAACCATTGTTTGTTTGGCAATGTCTGAGTCTATTCTATCTTGCAGTCTGCTTCCCAAGTCCACTGGGGTCATTTAGCAGCTGGCTTTGTTGATGGTTCAGTAAGAATATTTGACATTCGCGCTCCTGAAATGTAAGAAGCACAAATACTCATTCATGACTACAGGCCTGGTTGCTTTTCTGCTATTAGATCATCTTGCATTTTTCAGCCAGTTACTCTTTAGACAACTTAATGTTTTACATGTATATGATGAGCCAAGGAAGGCATTCTTGTTTGCATGCACCGTCAGAGAATCCTTTGTGATTTCTTTTGATGGTATACTCTCGTCTGGTCTTGTAGGCCTGTTTGCACTGCTAGACCACATACCCAAAGGGTGGAAAGAGTTGTTGGGATTGGTTTTCAACCTGGAATTGATCCGACCAAGGTCAGAAAGTTTTCTATCTTGAACTTTGTAAATGATCCTTTGCATTTTTCAATCTGAATTATTGATCTTAGTTGGATAACCTAATTTGGTGAAGTTATCTCAATCAATTAATATGGGTTAAATGCTTCAGTCCATGTTAATTTGTTCATGTGTAGATTGTCAGTGCATCTCAAGCTGGGGATATACAATTTTTGGATATAAGAAATCAAACTGAGCCATATCTCACTATCGATGCACATAGGGGCTCTCTTACTGCATTGGCAATTCATCGCCATGCTCCAATCATTGCAAGTGGCTCAGCCAAGCAGATAGTTAAGGTCTTCAGCCTAAGAGGAGAGCAACTAAGCATCATCAGATACTATCCTACATTTATGGCTCAGAGAATTGGTTCTGTTAGCTGCCTCACTTTCCATCCATACAAAGTACTCCTTGCTGCTGGTGCAGCCGATGCCTGTGTTTCCATTTATGCAGATGACAGCTACCAAGCAAGATAACCGTATGCTGTGGGTTTTCATTTAGAACATTTGACATCTAACCAAGGAACATGGATCTGGCAACCAGACAAACTGAGTGAGCTGATAACTGCAGCTATACTACAGATCATCAGATTTTGGGGTACATAAACCTCTGGCCCTGCATGTGAAATTTGTATCTTACAGCGTTCATTAGCCTCCTCCTCAGAGGGTCACACCTCACCCGAATTCCTGCATCGCTGCTGGAGGCTCCCACAAATAATCATACCTAGGTAAAAAGATGTAAATAATTTCTTTATTTGAATGGTTCTCTTTTTTATTTATTTTCTTTTCTTTTGCTCAGTTTGTAAAAGTGCATAATTTTCATATGATAAATTAAGTACAGGTGGCTCTTGGGGCTGGGTTTGTGATATTGGGTGTTTAAAAATTTCATGTCTTCATGCCACGTTCTGTTTGGTTCATTCAATTTTGCTATGTTTAAATAGGAAATTATTTTTTTGTCAAACGTTTTCTTGTATGTGTTATCACATGTTATATCTTTTGTCGGTAAAACTGATAATATTTATAATTATAAAAATTTTAATATATTTTTTTAAATCTAAAAATTGAAATGCTTAAAAGATCTAAAGGGTAATTACACTGTAATGAATTTTTGTGTAACGCTGACGAGCGACCACTGCTCACCCCTATGAACAATGGAATTCTTTCTCAAGCTCAAGTAAACAAAAAAGAAGAAAGTCTCAAAGGATGTACCAACAATTGATTTTGCCAATCTCAAGTTTATCTTAGTATGATTATTTTTGTACGTAAATGTGTTTCAGCTCCAGAGACCCAATTCAATTGCAGAAAAGAGAATCAACAAAAAAGATATACATGGTATATATATACATACATATATAGATCCGGACACCTATGAGGAAAGGAAACGTAGTACCAAGGCAATGAACAATGCATGAGGAGACCTTATTTCTTCCCACCGATCATAGGTTGATTTGATGCTGCACCCGTCTTTTGTCCACTACTGGTGCTTCTCAAATCTATCAAATCTTCAAATAATCTGTTAGGAAGAACGTATGGTTTTGCAGAAGTTGTAGTCCCACTGTGTCTGGGAATTAAATTCACCGGTGTTTCCCTGGCGGCAACACTGGTGGTGGTGGTACCATTGATCCTTGAGCCAAAGGAGTTGTACTGCTGTAGAGGCGTAGGAGAATAAGCAGGCAAGTAAGCAGCATGAGTATCGGCACCAGAGGATGGGGCTGACGAATAGGTACTCGGGGTAGCATCTGTGGCAGCCCACGACGGGGAAGGCTGAGGCGCAGGAAGTGCTCGCTGAGCCCAGGGTGCAACATAACTGTCGTGGGGAGCGTACCCTTGCTGACTTGCTGATGGAGGTGTTAGTGGTGTCTGAGGTGATGATGGGTACGTCGACAAAGTGATGCTCAGAAGATCAATCATGTCCTGCTCTGGCTCTTTTTGGGTCTTAACAGGAGGAGGAGGGGGATCAAGCGGAACCAAGGCATTGCTCATGGCGGAGGATGAGGTACTTGACTCGGTGACCCTAGTCACATCACTCCGATTTGGTGACTCAACTGATGTAGCTTGCTTAAAATTCGAGTTCCTGCACTCCGATAACACAGTACGTCTTTGATCAGTAACACAATACAATTTGGCTAAACGAAGAGAAAGTGTCATGGTTCGACTCCAAAACCTGCGAGCCAATTGTGCAAATTCATCATCTTCGTCTTCGTCTTCAACCCGGCAGCTGCTTGCAACAGGATGCTTGATCGGCTCCTTCGCCTGCGAAAGGGATTTTGGTTGCTCGTGAAGCAGAGGAGATCCAGAGGCTATGGCTTCATGCTTCGCAAGCACACTTTGCAAGTTATCATTCAGTTCAAGAGCTTCTCCTAAAAGCTTTTCATCCCTGCAATCATGACAAGTGAGACAGCCACACAAGTATCATATTTTACAGCACAACTCTTCTAACACACGGTATCCTACGGGTTTCCACTAAATTAAAACGATGCAAGTACTTTGCTGAGGCAGGTACAGCAAATTGCATATGTGGAATTTTAAGGTCTCTGTTTGTCATTTGCTACCACTAGTACAGTATTAGGTCAGTATGTATGGGAATCTATGACTTGATGCAAGTCTTCAATGCTTACTTGAGTAGTTGACAAATGCAATAACAGTTTTATCACATATGTGCGGGAATAAGGCTTACCCAGTGGAGCTGACTAGCTGCATAAGCTTTTTTTGGTTGGTCCGACATTGGTTCACAAGATCTATGATCAATTCATCTTTTATGGCCTGCAAATACATGTGTATAAGATCATTGTACAAAACAGGTTTGAACTGCAGTCATATGGTCCATTGACACAGATATCTTACCCAGAAATTATCCATAGGATACCCCCAAAACTAATAATACATGCATATGTACACATGCACACGCGCACACACATACACAGATATCTTACCCAGAAATACCCAACAATACAAATTGACAAACCATACAAGGGACAAAGAACAAGTTAACACCTACCCCTTGATCATTAGGGTTCACAGCCTGCAGCATCTCCTTCAATAGCCCCATAACATCACGAATGTGACTGAAGTCTGATAAACTGAACAGAAGGTTTGAAAGCAACAAGGATCAAAAGTAGCGCACTACAAGTTAATGAGAAAGTCATAATGTACTATGCCAATGAACTCACCTCAGATTTCCTATGTCAGTTGCCATTGTTTCATCAAGTCTCGTAGAAGTAATGCTTGGAACACCATACCCTACTTGGCCATGTCCTGATGTTAATGCCAAGTGTGTAACTGGAGGAGTAAGTATTGGTGGAGTGTTTGCTGGCCGTTGCGGGAATACTATTCCAAATCTCTGCAAAATAAATTTTACAGACCTTTTTATTCATAAAGAAATAAGAATTTCCACACTAGACATGGTTGATGCCAACATGGGCTTTAATTTTATCCAGACCAAGTAATTTACGATTGGATGGTTGACATTAGACATTAGCAGGAGCTACTCCATTTCCGATTTCATCTTCAAGAGAGCATCAGATGCAACATCATACTACATATAAGCATGCAATCAAGAGAAGATTGGCTATTAAATGTTCAAAAATAGATCTCTGACAGGCACAATTAAGTAGTTGCAGCAAAATAAAGAACAATGAGTCCAGATCAAGGACTAATACCATGTTGCTTCAGATCATTTTGCTTGACAACATGAAGCTCGTCATCAGTATGAATGGAATTTTGAAACACAGGACTAGAACAAAATTCGACTATTGTATACTACAGCTATGAGGATGTAGCCGACTTTATAACTCAGCAAATGACTGACAAAACAACCAACTTAACTTCAATATTAGCTGACTATTCTCCGGTGTATAGGCACCAATAGTCTATGTTTACAGGGACCACACAGAAAGCACCTTTGCAGTGTACACAGTGCACACTAAGAGTTGCCTCGTGATGGTATATAGACCCTTTTATAACTTTCATGCCCGTTTAATAAAACTAGTTAACATATTATTTTGTCATGTTATATTCAATAAACAATAGTTAAAAAGAGGAAGAAAAACATAAAGTTATACCAAATGACCAAAATAGGGAATGGGATATTAGGAACAAAAATAACCTTTCTAAGACATTACCAAAATAATTAATAGATGGTTCATACCTTTAGTTCAATGTATGCGTAATAATATTGTGGATATTTCCCACCAGGTCCACCAAATGCTTCTTGCCAAGAATCCAGCAGTACCAAAATTTTATCCCGTACTTGCATATCTGTCTGTTAGGGCTTCCAAAAAATTAAATTAGTATTGAAAGAAGTATGACAGGCATAGGTCACAGAATGTATATACAGAGAACTACCAACGTGATTTGTATCCATAAGGTAGTTGTTGAACATCACACCAACCACATACTAAAGAAATAGTGGGAGTTTGTTTGCTACCATTAATCTAAAACGTTGCATACAGGGTGAAAACCCTCTCAGCAGTAGATGAAGTGTCACCATATAACACAAATTTTCCCTATCTAGCTTGATTTCTCCCTCAGACCTCATTAATGACTGCTTTATCTCCACTAAGTATTTGCCATGTATATTCAAAGCACAGAATGTAGTAAAGAGAAGGAATGAACATAAAATTTTGGTTGAACTAAAATATCTCTGGTTAACAGTACCACAACAGTCATGCATGAACATAAAACTAAATTGAAGAGAAAGTTGCACTGACCTTTTTTCTAACAATTTTGACCATTTCTTGTAGAATTTTGCATTCAGCAACCTGAAAATGTACATACTCACCACAGTTCTTTATTATTGTCTCCAGAAGCTGCAAGAGTGCCATTTGTTACTAAAAGAAGTTCCAGCATCAAAAGTTACACTATATAAACTTCTATAATGCTTTTATTTATATCATAGCAATAAAGGATATAAAGCTCAAACTGCCTTTCATTTTACTACTTATCAGCAACATGAAGTTTATTACAATCTGAATATAGTTGTCAGATTATGATCAAGTTTCTGCATTAAATACATTGCCTTCGGCAGATTGTTTGAATTTGTTGATTCTAGAATTACTAACTGCTCAACTGAGACTGCATTCTCAGAAATATACCAAATTTCAATAGAGCTTGTATCTAGATTTAGCCAGCTTGGCACATACCGTCAAAGCAAGGAATTGAACCTTCGAATTTTTGTTCTGCAAACGCTTCTTAACTGCTTTAAGCACTTCCTTTGCCTGCCTGACTCAAGAAATCACATGAATTTTCAGTAACAGTTTCCAGGCATTTTCAAAGCAATAAAAATAACAAGCGAGGAACATTCATTTAAGGCAAATCAATGAACTAATATTATGAAAATTTCCAAACTTTAAAATTTCTTCTGTCAACATAATAATAATGGTAGTTCTAACTATAAACATGTTTGTTGCATGCACATACTACACTTCTGTAAGAAGGCACCAAATTTCATAAACACAAAGAAATGACCATTCGAAAGATGATTGAAATTTGAAACTTAAGGGCACTGCATTCCATGGCACAATTAAAAAAAATGACTCAATTTACCTTAACTGAAAATTCTCACTGCCATACTGTTGGTTGTTCTATTATTATGTTTAGCGACTATACAAGAAGACATCCAGCAGAGTGCAATTAAACTAACTTTAGCTCTTAACAGTTGGGTTACTCTTATATCTGTCAACTGTATGTAACTGTCAGATTGTGAGGAGGATAAGCAAGATTCAGCTGATAAAATGTCCAAACTAAAAACATGTTCCTTGGAACTATCATGCAAGTATCTTCTGCTTCTGCATTTCCATTTAACAATGTAATTGTTTGGAGGCTGGACAAAGGGAGCTACAGAAAGTGCAATGTGATCTATAAATTAAGAAAAAAAATAAGGTCATTGATCCCTAGGAAATGTATTTGCCTAAAAGATTATCATCATTCCATAAAACAAGTAGAATACAAGCTCCTGAGAGATTAAAATCATTTGATTAATGAGAGAAACTTAAGATGGTTTGGCGGGCTGAGGTACTTCCGTTGAATGAAATCCATTAATAGACATGAGTGAGTGAAAAGATTGTGCAATAAAGTAAGATAAAGAAACTAACATGTTTTTTATTACATAAGCTACCTTTCATAATAACTTACCAATTACTAGATAATGTTTTAGGACCTTAGGTAACATAGTCTGGACCACAATAAGTGATAAGAATTCCAGTTGTGTATATCATGGAAAAAATACTGTCAACAACAAAAGCCTGTAACCTAGAATCTGAAAGAAAATAGAGAAAAGGAGTCATGAAAAGAATGCTGGTAACATCTTCAGAAGCATAACCAAGAAGAAATAACTTTAATCATATACTAGTTAATTTCTCCATAAGAGCATAAGGCCTTGAACCTCGAAGAAATAATGTAAATGGTATACTAGTTAATTTCTCCACAACAGAAGAAAGAAAAATTTTCTCCCCAATCGAGGAAAAAGAAATTTCTCCACAAAAGTATAAGGCCTTAATTATCCTCATCTTTTAGCATGCTATTACTGCTCCACAACAAATTCCACACCCAATCATAGCTAGTATGGATAGCTTAAAATTCTTATATATAATAATAACGTAAACTCAGACAATGTGGTTCATATTTTCAAAAAAAAAAAATCTACCTAAACAAAAGATTATAAAAACCAAATGAACAAATTGGCTGCCTCATCTTTGTTTATATACCATGACTATCTAGGATGGTATGTCATACCAACAATACATGATCTAGTGTCAGAGATATCCCGGACATTGGTGCATGGTAAAGTCGACACAACCTATCTTGTGAAAATAGTTTCAACGCACATGGCAGCCAGAAAGTGAAAATTCTTTTAAATGCTATCTAAATGGGATTTACTAAACCGACACTTTTGTAGCTAGTAGGAAACCAATTCATAGTTGAAGAATTTTGGGTCCTCAGAACTAGCAAAAACTTATTTCTCACTTTCACTAGTTAATTACAACAAGCACATAGATATTCATCTGTTCCTTGATCTACTCCAAGATGAAGCTGTTCCTTCATCTACTCCAACCAAGACATCTCATCTTTCTCTATTTGACGAGTGACTTATGAGAAATACAACAATGTTAGAATCTCATGACTCGAGTAGAAGATAAATCTTGGTTCATGGTATGTGTGGAGCAAGATTTGTTGGTTTGGCATTTGATGCATATTTAGTCACTTACCATGGATGCTTGCTACATTACATAAGAGATTTAGTCTTATATATGAAATGACGCAAATTTTTCCATCCATGACAAGTTCATTTTTATATTGCTTCTGAATGCATGCAAGAGGGGCTGCAGCTCATTTTTGGTAGGAATGAAATCATTGTTATAGTTGAGGATAAGTTCTTCTAGCCTAGTTCAAGAATGATGTGTGTCACATCATATCTCAGTGTCGTACTTATATATTAACAAAGGAAAGGACACTATAAACCCAATTTTTTTCTTTTACTATTTTATGATTTAGAGTTTTTGGAGTATGAATGGCATGGAGATTATTTATTTCTAGTTGGTTCATATCTAAGACATGCAAAGACATTGAATAGACTGAATCTCATGGTCGAAGTCTAATGCAGCAGATCACCCTTTCAACGAAATCAAATCCCATTTCATCACTCTGGATACCATACCACAATATCACCCTTTCAACGAAATCAAATCCCATTTCATCACTCTGGATACCATACCACAACGATCCAAGATGGAAAATTATGGCAAACTGGGAAAAGGTAACCTGATCATGGTTTTCAAGGGTTTAGAGAAAACCCCAGTAAATAAATCAGGCAGTGAATCCCTATGCTATGCTAAAAGTATAAATTCTTTTGGGCTCAAGTTGGCACTACTCCCACAGTAATTACCATTCCCCTGCTAAACGTGAGCAGGAAAAATCACTACACTCGTGATCATATACATCTTGATAACAGGAAATTTAATCTTGCCTCATCTCACCACCATGCTGATGTCATTCAAGAACTAAACCCATTTCTTAGCTTTTAATTTTGTACTTGTCATGAAAACAAAATAAAACCCCAGCAAATAAATCTGGCAGTGAATTCCTCTGCTATGCTAAAAGTAGAAATTCTTTTGGGCTCCAATTGGCACTACTCCCCATGGTAATTATTGTTCCCCTGCTAAACTTGAGGAAAAAGTCACCACGCCCATGATTATATACATTTTGATAACTGGATTATCTAAATATCTAATGCTGCCTCATGTCACTGTCATGCTGACGTCAATCAAGAACTAAACCCATTTCGTAGCTTCTAGTTTTGTACTTATCATGAAAACAAAATTAAGAACAATATCCTGAAAATATCGATTGAGATCTTAGCTAGGTTATATTGATATAAAAGTTATCCATTTTTAGCACCTCCATTGCAGTACTTATTTAACTACAATATATATTCTCAAAACTTGGCAACCCAAATATTTTCTTCCATTATGTATTTTCAAGCAAATCTTTGTGCTCCTATTGATCTATCATCTTAGTCCCAAGATCGAGCTACTAACTAATAAGTTGTACTGAAAAAAATCTCTCTAAAACTAAAGACAATATGAGAAAATTCTTGACATGCTTAATCAATTTCACCTATTAACTTTAGTGACACGTCAAATAATATCAATGGCATAGGGATGTGCGGTCAGTAGATTTTTTCCACATCAACATTTAGGCCTTCCCTTGCAGGGATGAAATTTCTCTCGTGTCTTTTGTCGACGTTCTTTAAAGCGAACAAGCCCTATGAAGGACCCTGACTTTGCTACTTTTTTTTAGGGGGTTCTCACTCAGAAGGTAACATTCAAGATCCTAATACTTCACTAAATTCATATATATAACTATATCAACAGAATGCAATTCATTGCCTCGTGTGCAAAAAAAAAAAAAAAAACCTGAACTACTTGATGAGAGTCTAGCCAGTCCACAATTAATTTGTTCACGACTGTTGGTTCGGGATGCGAAGTAATTAATCCTTAAAATACTAGTTCTAGAAATAGTCGTTTGGTAGGAAGATTTACACTGTTGAATCAAACAGAGATACGAACGATAACATATGCTTAACATGAGCCGGAACATGGGATTATAAAATGAGATAGTTAATTCATAACTGAAACACACGGCTTGCTCGCGTTCGGTTAAAGCAAATGATAGCCCGTATGCAATAACCAACCAGCTTACAAACTCGTGGAAGAAACACGATGGAGATCATGATACCACCCATATATACATTTCCTAGCACAACAGAGGAGCAGCTCTATCATCCAGCGATTCATAAACAATCCTCAACATCTCTATGATGATACCTCCAGGAAGCATCGGTTTCCAAGAAAACGAGAAGCAACGGAAATTCTTAGGGAACTAATTGACCGGCATGAAATTCTAGCCCAAGAAAATATCAGGGAAAAAGATCAAGAAGAAGAGGCACAGATTTCAACTCAAGACACCAACCAAGAACCACGACCCTCATCCGGTTGAGAGCGCTCACCACTGATCGTTGTTGATGTTGTCGCAGATATCCATGTTCATCGTCCAATCGGGGCCGATCAACAGATGGGACGTCGCCTTCTCGACTCGGCCGGTCGCCGACGAGGAGGAGGAGGAGGAGGAGAAGGACAACATCTCGGCTCGAGACTTTGGGGTTTCCCCAAGACGAGAGAATAGAAGGGAGAGAGAGAGAGAGAGAGAGGCGAAGACTTGCGGAAGAGATAATATAATACGAGGAGAAGGAAAATTCCTCACCGTCATCCGAACCCGCAAGAGGGAAGAAAATAAATGGAAGGAAAGAAAACCTTTGTTACCTCGTCGCGTATGTTTTGGATATTACCGGTAATCACACACCGCCTTTCGCTGTGGAATTCCCATATTAACCTTATATTCCAACCCATACAGCTTTTCTCGGCTTGGCCAGATGAGATGTAACTACTCGCTCGTAACTGAAAATGAATGGGCGGCTGAGATAAAAAGTAGGAATGATACAGACGATTTGCACGCAAATTACTTAAATGAAATAATTTCCATGGATCATTAACCTATAAAAATCGCCCATAATTAACACCAAAAAAGCTCCTAAATCGATTAATCGAACCGGTAAACGAATCGAATCGGTTCAACTTCTACTGATTCGGGCTTAAAGTATTTATAAATAATCAAAAATAGAGAAATGATAGGGTAATTAATAAAATAATTAATCAATTAATTATGAATATTTATGGATACTTAACCTAGAAAAATCGTCCATAATTAATTTTTATTTGAATGGACGTCCTAATCTACTCAAATACCGAAAAACTCCTGAATCGATTTATCGAACCGGTTCATCTTCTATTATAAAATAATCTAAAATAGAAAAATAATATACTTATTATTTACCTCGTATTTTCCTTTCATGATTGAAGTCTGAGATGATTTGAATACACTCTATTATAAAATTAAGTATAACGAAATTAGTGATTTCATTGATTTTTTTTCTTTTTATTTTTAAATAATTTTTAATTCGAAATTAGGAAGATTCGCTGAAACCCTATCAGCCATGTAATGGTAGTCCGAGGGACAATGACATGCTCAGGGAAGGACACTTCTAGATAAAAATTATTCCTTAGTGCACTAATCGCCCAAGTTTTGTTCGCCTATCTTTTTGGCTGCCTGCGGTGAAGAACAGTTCTGATGGATGAGATCCAAGCGAAGGGTGCTTTCGTGTAGCAGCGAGATGACGAAGACTTCGTTCTCAACCATCATAGTCTCCTGGCCACTACTGCATAAAGAAGTCTTTCGAGTTGGCTGCGGTCAACAA
The DNA here is from genome assembly GCF_036884655.1 of Musa acuminata AAA Group. Lineage (NCBI taxonomy): Eukaryota > Viridiplantae > Streptophyta > Magnoliopsida > Zingiberales > Musaceae > Musa > Musa acuminata. Next base: position 10,439,336 of record NC_088331.1, on the reverse strand, counting down.
AAGGGGGCGCTGCGGCCTTTCTAAAACGACCCGTGTTTAGTCAACGTTCAAACTGCGCGCTTGTCAAACGTAGGCTTCTTCTGTGGGTGCACAAATCCGTGGCTGCTTAGACTATGTTTGCAGGTGGGCCGTCACAAAGCAGGTGATGGAGAAACCTTTTGACGATGTGTTCGTCTGGGTTTTACTTCGTTCCAGAAGTGAATCTAAGAAGCCTTGAACCCTATGCACGAACAGATGATGAAGGTTGGTTGACTTTGAGGCTCATCTGTTTAGGGATTTAGGATGGCCTTGAAAGCCTTTTGAAATGAGAAGGAAATAGTTCGAATGTGAATCACTCGGTCTCTCCGTAGAAGAATATGTTGGAGAACGACATGGATGTCGAAGTCACACACACAAAAGAAACAGCAAGATATGAAGAGAAGGGAAATGCGAGACTTAAGTGTGCATGAAATGATCACTTACTTGGGAAGAAGATCTCTGACAACACCAGCGTAAGCTTCAGAATAGGTGAGATGGGCATGATGGAGAAGATGGGCACATGAAGAACTGGCCATCAGTTTACCAGGTGAAGAAGACTAGATGCTAGCGAGTAATGCACGTACCCTGCTTCTCCATCCTGCACAAGATCACCTTCCTCCTAATTCTCCGAAGAACTCGCAAAGATCTCTGCCATGGGAGACGCCATCGACAGCTTGATTTATAGAGAATTAGAACTCAACCCCCCATTATTCATGTTCATATGCTTTGATTGGGTATACAGTCATCAAGAACATGGAGGGCACCAACCCAACCACAACCGTAGGTCCCAAACTTGCTTCGAACCAAAAGTTGGATGAGCTTTTCACAGGGCCGGATTGGATTAGCACATTGGAGTGCTACACTACCTAACACTGTTGTCATTTGTTTGGTTCATTGCCTAAACTTTCGGGCCTCTAAAAGATCTGAACAATGTAGCAGAACAGAAAGAAGGAACGCCATGTAATTTTCCGGAGGTGTGCAACTTCTCAGAACACAGCATCGCCATGTTTAACCTCGATTACCAATGTCAAAAGCTGTCCTACATGTCTTGATACGACAAAACATGGTACCTCCCTCGTGTCCTCCCCTTCCACAGATCTCCATTTTGAGTTGTCAAACCGAGAAGGCTCTGAAGAAGGAATGGTGGCAGAAAAATGACAGCCATGAGAATTGATGGCCCGAGATAGGACCAGTACTACACAGAGAAGGTTGGTGCAGCGTTTGCCAGCCCATCCGTGGTACTTAACGTAACCTTCTCTTCAGATGAAGTTGTGTGAAAGTTAACGAGGGTGATGATTTCTCTAGCAGCTGAAGACGTCGATTCCTTTGCTTCGCACCCACTCTTTCCAGTGGTGTACGGTCCTTTCCACCTCAAGGCGAGAAGGAAGAGAACTGTACTAGTTTTTTTGGGGTTGGAAAGGACAAACTTGGTGAGTTAGTAGCTGATGATAGTTCACCGAGGCGACATGGGAATCAAGTGATAAGATTCGAGAGAGGAACATCTTGCGATGACTTATCCTTCCTGATTCATCTTGCGAACTTAACTTGAAAACAAATCCTTGATTATATTCCCTAAAATCGATTAATCCCCGTAATTCATCTTGCTTTGACAGTGTTAAGTTAGATCGAACACTTCAAGGGAGAGAAAGAAAAAAATTAGCATAACAATGATGGCAGTGTTTGGATGGATTGATTGCATCAGAAAGCAGTCGAACAATTTTAATCGTTATTATAGTTGGTGGAAGCATAGCTGCCTCAGTGATGATTAGTCCATAATTGTTATCACGAGGAAGATGACAGGGAAGGTGTCTGCATGTCAGCTTTTGGAGAGTGCCAAGTAGCAGCTTCACGAAGAAAACGTGATTTTTTTTCTTTTAATTTATGATATTTTATTTTATTTTTAAGTATAGAGTCTTATGACTTGCTTTTGACCATGATAAAGTTGCTGGATGATGCAATCTCATATCCCATATTTAGCAAGCTTTTAGGTTTTATATGGGTGCTTAATTCCGCAAAATTTTATGTTCGAAAAATAAATATCACTCGTTTGCCTCATTCCCATACTGGTCTTTCGAGATTTACACAAAGTAGATAGAGAGGAAGTGTCAGGGGTTTGACCGGCAATGCGCTCTGATATCAAGTCAAAGGGTGCATATTGTGGCACGAACTTAACGAGCTCCAAATGTAAGAAAAGGCTGGGCTTATAATAAAATAGAAATGAAAGCTGCCTATGTTCTAACTCTTTAGAATTTGTCCCTTAAGAGAGGTTCCCCTCACGAGAGGAGAATCTATAAAGCCCATAGTCTTCTTTTAACAGTGTTTTGCACCTTTATGTTGTGGACAAGGTGTCAGCATGACCTGGTATATCCCAATATGATAACCGTTATCAGTTTAATCTCTGAACTAGAGTGTATTGACTTAGAGTCGAGTTAAAGGGCTAGGACTTGGGTTCCCACGGATGAAGGTTGAATGTGACTCTTCTCTCGTCGAGTTTCTGTACACAGGTCGACATCGGAAGGGATTTCCGACTAGACCCATTCGATAATTAAGTTAACGAGGATTTTTGGGGGGTTTTTGAGAGTTGGGGAGAATATACCAATATTTTTTTCTTGACCCTCGGCATTGTTCTTGGGGGTTGCTTTTTATAAATGTTCCTGGGCGTACGTAGTTGCTTTAATGATCCTCGATCATCATCATAAGTAGGTGTTTAATGCCCGCCATAGGTAGTCGACCCGTACGTTGGGTGTGGGTGCTGTTTGATTTGCCTGGTTGGGTCTCATTTAGTGCTGCCACCCGCTTCCTATGTGGCCCGGTATAAGGTTATGTCGCCTCGTGCAACCTCGAGTGGAGCAGGTGTAGAGAGCTGGCGTTAGGCGGCTAGCCAACTTCAGACTCGTGGTGCTAAGTTGGCACAACACACCGGCTTAGGGACTCCACACCGAGTCCGCTTTGGTAGCCAACGTGCCGTGTGGGGTGGATGCCAAAATATGTTATATCAAATAGGCTTCGTTTTGTCTTTCTATTCAAAGGAGTATCTATATGAAATTTACTATTTATAATCTTTATTTTCATAATAACTTATTATCGATAATATATTTTAAAAATAATAAAATATTTACAATCCCATATTACAAATTTTATCTTTTTTATATATTTTTTTCATAATCCCCTATTTCAAGGAGAATGTTTAGATCCCTCATCCTGATAGGGAGAATATTATTGATCAATCATCATCCGACACTTTTGCATGACGTCCAAACTAGAATGAGACAAAAGTTGTCATCTACTAGTCTGCCCATGTGGACAAGGGTCCAAGGTAAGTAGGTACTTTTGCATGACGTCCAAACTAGAAGGAGACAAAAGTTGTCATCTACTAGTCTGCTCATGTGGACAAAGGTCCAAGGTAGGTAGGTGTAGGTTGTCTTTGCTCACGTTTCTTACGTTGAGAAAATACTAAGTGGATGTTACTAAAGGTAGTTGAGGGGTACCTCCTCATAGAATATTCTATCCTTTTACAACCAAGTATAAAAGCATATTTTTAGTATAGTTGTAGGTTCACTTTTTACTTCTCATTAGTATACTCACCTTCCTTATATTGCTAACTTGGGCATTGAAGAGACTAGGTTGGAAAATCTTTCTCAACCTCGGTCTTCGTATAGGTGACACATCAGAAGCTCGACGTTTTCACCTTAAAGGTACTTAAGCCATCCCTACGTATACAGGTCTGAACTGCATCAAACTAATCAGGACATCAATGATATTTTCCAATAATATTTTCTAGTGTTAGAAGGAGGATCCGATGTTGCATGAATACCCACTCATTGACTCTCTCTCAAGCGAAGAGGCTTTGTCTCTAACACATATTACTTTCACCCAACGAGGCAACCGCCACCATTTCTGCACATCAGTGTATCTATCTCGGCATAGACACTGATAAAATACTAGTATTTATTCAATGACCAAAGATGGCCCTAAGCCACCCAATCATCCCTATTGAAGTGCTATTAAAAACTTATTTAGCAAGTGTGTACGTTAACATGTATCATATAGGCCATCACTCTGCTTTTACCCCAGTTGGCCCAACAAGCGATACCACCAACTCACTCACTATCCTCGCTCCATCGCCACTAGAACTTGTCGAGGTTCCCTGACTCGACACGAAGCCAACATACTAAGAGCAACCAAGACTTTTGAATTATTGGTCGAGGGGGCACTTCGATCCTAAATTATAGAATTTAGTAAACTACATCACCCTCATTATGTCTTACCTAAATTTGAGACCCATACTCGATGGAGTACTTACTGTAAAGCCAACTGCAATAGATGGACTAATGTTTGAAGGAGAGTTGAAACTGTAATAGATGGACTTACTGTGAAGCCTAGCATGAGAATGATATGCTCTCTTGAAGCCACTTTCCATCTGCTCTTTCACCCAGTTGGCTAGAGAGTTCAAACTTTACTTCCCTAGCAGAGTACACCCTTGGCATTTAGTGGCAACACTCCTTGGACTCAAGCAAGGGGAGGAAGAAACGTTTGTAGACTTTGTTGCTCGATTCACAAATAAGATCCAATGCGTAGCAGATGCTCATCTATCACTCATAATATAGACGTCTCTGATGGAGCTCAAGGTCACTCATTTCTTTTGATCATTAATCGAGATATCATTGATGATTATACTCGAGATACTTCAAAAAGTTAATAAATGCATTACCATCGAGGTAATAATCTCGGGTAAGTATTAGGAGTCATGTAAGAGGTTGAAACAAGAGCAAACATAATCAATCCTGGTCCCAAAGTCACCTCAATAGAGGAGAAATAAATGATCTAAGCTACCCTGCCTAAGGTCCAAGCTGACCCCCCTAAATATAAGTAGAAATATAGTTATTTTCCAAATAAAAAAGAATGGGCTCTTATGAGATCCTCACCCAATGAAGACCTCGTTGATGAAAAGAGAGAGGTTTAAGTACTATTAGTTCAATTGAGATCATGGCCACGATACTAAAGATTCTCATGACTTAAAGGAATAGATTGAAGAGCTCATACATCGGAGACACCTCAAGCGATTTGTTTGAAAGCATCGAAAACCCTCACCCTCATCGCAAGGGCTAATGGAGAGGCATATTGATGTCATCATTAGTAGACCCATCTTTTGGGGGAGAGGGAATAGCTCCTCGACCAGTAATGCTTATGCTTGAGTTGTCATTGAAAAGCATTCGAGGATGGAGGGTAACCTAAAAATAACCTTTAAAGAGGAAGAGACAAAGTACCTCAACTTAAACCATAGTGATGCCTTAGTGGTCTCTGTGAGGATGATCAACGTTAGAGTGAAGAGGGTCATGATCGATGCAGGTAGCTAAGTTAATATTCTCTACTTTGATACTTTCCAAAAACTTAGGCTGTCAATTGATAATCTTACCTCAATGACTTCTTTACTAACAAGGTTCAATGATAACTACATCTTGCCCCTCAAGACTGTGAACCTACCTATCATATTCGAAGATGAGCCATACTCCAAAACAATATAGTTAAGTTCATGGTGATGGATATTCCCTCAATGTATAACACGATCTTAAGTTGACCTACACTAAACAGACCGTAGGAAGTGATGTTGACTTACCACATGATGTTGAAGTTCTTGATGAGGGCTAGTATCGAAGAGTTGAAAAGTAACACAAAAGAGTTACGCTAGTGCTACCCGATAATGATCTCCCTATTGAAGAAAGCCCAACCCGAGGCATCATTATGGACCTCAAGACTTGGTTAAGTCCACCCCCACATCCCTTCCTAATGGAGAGGTGGGTGCAGCTTATTAACTTCCTTTGGAAGAATTATGAAGTGTTTGCAAGTTTGTGGAGAGATATGTCGCAACGTAGTTCAACATTACTTAAACATTTCCCCCAAAACACAACCAGTAAAGCAAAGGCCTCATAAGTTTTTCCCTTACTGTCAGCTGGCAATTAGTGATGAGGTAAATAAGCTATTAGGAGCAGGGTTTAGTGTCAAGGTGCAATGCCTCTAATGGTTTACTAATGTTATACTCATTAACAAATCTAATGGAAATTGAAAGATGTGTATCGATTATATTGATCTCAACAAAGTACATCCAAAGATAACTACTCCCTTTCTTGGATTAATCAATTAGTCGATGCTACATTAGGTTACAAGCTCCTCACCTTTATGGATGTATTCTCAATATATAACCAAATTAAAATGGTGTTGAGGATCAAGAATGTATTTCTTTTATCATAGACCAAGACACATATTATGACTGAGTTATACCCTTCGAGTTAAAAAATATAAGAGCAACATACTAAAGGATGGTGAATAAAATATTTAAATATTAGATCAAGAGAAATGTTAAAGCATATATGGATAACATGATAATGAATAATAAGATAACCAACTCGTATATAACGGATTTGACTGAGATATTTCAAGCTTTGAGAAAGTTCAACATGTACCTCAATCTAACCAAATACATCCTTAGAGTTAACTTGGGAAAGTTTTTCGATTTCATCATGCATCGGAGAGATTTATATGCAAACCCCAAGAAGGTATGAGTCAAATTAGATATACACCCACCTTGGATGGTAAGAAAGATTCAACAGCTAATAGGTCAGCTAGTAGTGCTTAGTTGATTCTTATCTTAATCTAGGTGTTTATCTTTCTTTTAGGCATTAAAGAACTTAAATAGTTTTCTATAGACTGAGGAGTGCCAAGATGCATTTGAAAAGTTGAAGGACCACCTTACTAAGTTGCCCCATATTACTTTCTCTACCTCGAGCAAAATTCTAAGTCTCTACCTTGCTATCACTAACATAACTGTCAACTTGGTATTAGTATAGGACAATGTAGGAGTTCAAATGTCCATTTACTATGTGTAAGTACATTGTGAGTAGACCCAAGAAATGGTATCTCCTTATCGAGAGGCTCGTATTTTGCATGAGTCTTGATGATAAGGAAGTTTCGCCTATATTTCAAGCACATGATGTATAAGTGATTACTATTCAATCAGTCATGTATGTTTTTTCTCGATTTGGGTAGAAGCAAGCTCTCGAGGCTTCAACTTGCCAAGAGCTTAAAGTTTAGGACTTGATAGTGTTCAATGACTTATAACTAATTATAAAGTAAGTGAAAGAGATACAACCATGATAAAGTACTTCACTGAGGTGTAGAACTAACCTATAGTTTCTCCTGGCTTAATATCTTGCAGATTCCTTGTGAAGAGAATGCCCAAGTCAACACGCTTGCCAGATTAGCATTGGCTCAGGTCATAAAGGATGGTCAGTCACTATTCAAGATACTATCGATTCAAACCATAGACATGCACGAGGTAATTATGACCAAAGAAGAGCTGGGCTAAATGAACGAGATCATGCTCTACAAAAAAAGATGAAACACTCCCGAAGGATCTCGTGTCAGCCCGAAGAGTTAAGCATCATCAAGCATAATATTATCTAATTATCAATCACTTGTATTATATATCTTTTAGTTAATCATTATCTAATACCTCGAGAAGCCAAGAGTATTTGAGGTGCATGAGAATATTTACGAAAAGTACATTGGTAAATAAACGTTCGTGTTTAAATTACCTCAATGTATAGGTCGACCCAATTTAAATATGCAATAGTTTATTTAAAAAAATATGATAGGTGCATAGATTTACATGATAAATCTGAATCGTATCAAAATTCCCGTAACACATCCCAATGTAAGGGAAAGAAGTGAATTCTCTTTTTGGGATGGAAGTAAGCTTCCTCATTATGTCATTCTCCGTAACTTGGTAGGTAAAGCTGCAGCCATTTCCTCCATGCATCTTCTCGTCCTAAACAAGATCCGTGCAGCCACCGTCTGAAGGAGTCAGCAGTCATGGCTTCCGAGACACTATAACTTGCCACTAGAAAATGTCCAGAGACTCCTACTCAGTTGATTGGGCTACGAGCACAACCGTAGAAAGGAGAAGACATACCCAACTGTACATGTGGGGAGGAGGCTTCTGGATTTGGCGACCAACCATTGCACCTTCTGCGCGCTGGAATGCATCCTTCCCTGCGAGCTTGATATGTCGAGGTCAACTCACGCTAATAAAAGCCACACTCAGATGAGAAGTCAAGATCCAGATGGGGATCTCCTTACTGTGATATCACAAGCCACAAACCTGGTGATACAGTTACCGATGCTACGTTCATTTAAGTGCAAGCTTCTATCAGAAGGAAAGAGAGGACGGAGCTCCCTCAGTTCCGAAGCCACAGCCATGCGTCCAACTCGAATGAGACATTGCCATCTCACCGTTCTGATGACTTCATGGTGGGCACTCAGCATAGACAAAGCGACAACGATGACTGAGAAAGACCAGGCCATGGAAGCACCTAATAGTCCCCCACTGTCTCAGCTGGCCAGCGCCTGAAGCCTCGAAGCAGCATGGTTAGCGGCGAAACTTGAGGGAAGACAAGACACAGGACTGGTGAACACAAAGAGCTTTGTGCCTCACCTCCATTGTGGATCCTACCGAGATGAGATCACACGAAGTCTTGCAACTGATTTAAATACTTGCTCGAAGGAAAAAGATCACACAGAATTGTGATCGGAACGTGCAATTATTGATGAGGATCCCCACGAGTGTCAGATACAGGGTTCCGATCCCCAGCCATCTCATTGGACGACGAGATCACGGCGACGTGTACACACTGCCGTCTCGGATCAGACTCGTGTCGAAAGCGGCGAGTCTCGTGCGCCCCCTTCCGCCACGCAATCCGAAGCAAATTGGAAGCGCCCCACCGTCCGATTAATTATCAGCAATTCGAGTATTAAGCGACCTCAAAATTGGGCGGTGGGGCCCGTTCGAAGTAATTTTACTGGGCGAGCTGGCGCGGGTCGCCCGTCTCGCCTTTTTCCACTGTAGATGGTCACTCGAAATCCTCCAAAAAGGAAACCAAAAGGAGCTTAGAAAAGAAAGGGCAGTGTATGCCTGTGCGTGTGTGAGCGAAAGGAGCTCGGTGGCAGAAGAGGAGGGGACAAAGGAAGCCGGGGGAGGCTAAAGGAGAGAAGAAAGGCGCCAATTTTTTGGATCTCAGTCGGGGGCTCCTTCTGGTCTCTTCCTGCTTCGATTCCGGCGAGATGCCAACGGTTCGGTACCAGATAAGGAACGAGTACGGGTTGGCGGATCCGGAGCTCCACCGGGCCGCCGACAAGGATGATCCCGAGGCCATCCTCGAAGGGGTCGCCATGGCCGGCCTCGTTGGCGTGCTGCGCCAGCTCGGAGATCTCGCGGAGTATGTCCCTTTGTTCTTTTTTGCTTCCCGTGGGGAATGGGGATCTGCTTGTGCTTCTTCATGTTTTCGCGTGTCGGAATGGTGGTGGAATTGTGTTTGTTTTGGGGGGGGGGGGGGATTTGAGGGAGTTGGTTTGTATTGGTCGGTTTTTTAAGTTGATGAGCTTGGTAATTTAGTTGCATGGGTTAGGGTTTGCTTGCCTTATGTCTAGTTTTTATCCTTTCTGGCAAAATTGTCCTTGATTAATTATAGGTTGAGGGTATGCAATTGTTGCTCATTTCTGAAATGGTCACCGATTTTGCATTATATAGATAGACGGAATAACTTCGAGAAATTCATATGGTAATTTCTATTTAGACTTGGCAGTTCTAAGATAGGTTTATACTATGGACCAAGTTGTTTAGATTTGGATGTTTTTCTTTTTGGTTAGTTTTATTGATCTTTCTTGACAGAGAAATGTGATGGAACTCATAAGAACTTCCGCAGTGCCATTCATCCTGTTAATATAGGTCTCTATGACCTTTAGGACCTTGCAATAGAATTGTATTAGCAGCTGAATGAAAACTAGTGTCGGGAATGTTTTTTGGCTAATCAAGATTACTATATAGCATCAGAAAATCAGTGGGGTTACACTTTGTGAGAATGTTAATCGGTGATTCCCTTATATCGTTTTAGTGAATTGTCCAAGGAAGCTTTTACTTATGCATGCCCATTCGGGATTGTAATAATCCCAACATCCAAGATATCTGGATAGTTTCACATTGTCCCCTGTGCTTGAATCCACTCTTCTGCTTATAGTGGCGTTGCTTTACTATTTCTTTCTGTTTAACCCTAACCACTCAGAATCAACGTTAAATGGATGGTTCTCAACTCTCGTAATGCAGAAGTGCTTTTGTGTATCAAAGTAGGTACTGGGTAGTTCTTCCCTTGTTTAAGGCATCTTACTTGAATAAAATCTCATCACTGCTAGTGTGTATATTGGCAGAAATTAACAATTTACGTTATTTTTTCTTTTTCTTGAATTGTTTTTATTTAAGATGCTTTATATCTTTTATTTTTTGAAATTTGTTTTCGTGCTTGTTAATTCTAAAGTTGGTAACATTTCTCTGTTGTTACATACCAACTGTCATTTTTTCCACAAGTAACTTGAGATGAACTTCTGCCTCATGATGGAAATTTTAAACTTATCTCGAGTTGCATAGCAGCAGTAGATCATGTTCATGAGTGGCTGTCTTGATGTTCTGTAATAGGTTCGCTGCAGAAATATTTCGTGACTTGCATGAAGAAGTAATGGGAACTGCTGCTAGAGGGCATGGATTGATGCTTCGTGTCCAGCAGCTTGAAGCAGAGTTGCCATCAGTTGAAAAGGCTATTTTCTCTCAGTCTAGTCATTCAAATTTTGCTTACAATGATGGTCAGTATGCAACTTTCTTTCTTTAAGAAGGCTAAGTTCCAATGTCTAAGTCTCCATTTTTTCTATAAATTTGTTGCATCATATATGGATCGATAAGGTAAAGATTTCTGCATTAACTGATTTATACCATATTGTAAAAGAAATTAACTATATACTATAAGAATGTGTAATTTGCGGCTAAGAAGGAAATTTAACCTATTTTAGGGGATGGCACTTTATTCATTCACAGCTTTGTAGATGCTGAAAGATTATGCCATTGAGGTTGAAGGTCTCAGAATTTGCAAAAGGAATATTCATATACCTAATGAGAACATACAAGATCTCCATTTTTTATACACAGAGATAATAGATCGAAAATATCCATTGGACCAAGTTTTAGATCGACCTGGAATATTGACCAGGACTTGAAATCCCTCTTACAGGAGATTGAAACACTCCTCTTGCAAACCAGAGATTAAATACTAGAATCCATTCACCAAAAAGAATAGGGCGTTATGTTATTGAATCAGCTTAAAATTATCGTCCATTACATGCCTCTATTTCTTACCTTTATTGTAGTTCCTTATCTTCTCATCTGCAGGTATTGATTGGCACTCTAGTATTCAAATGGATCAAAACCTAATCACTCAAGGAGATATGCCACGTTTTATCTTGGACTCATATGAAGAATGCCGTGGGCCACCTCGGTTATTCACCCTGGATAAGTACGATATTAAGGGTAATATACTATCTGCGCAAGGAATAAAATTGGCAAGTTGAACAAACTTCTCTTTTTTCCTTCAGGTTTGATACTGCTGGTGCTGGAGCCTGCTTGAAAAGATACTCGGATCCATCTTTCTTCAAGATGGAACTAGTCTCCTCTGGCTTGGTAGAAACAGAGATACCAAGAGAGAAAAAATCTCGTAAGATGAGGGTAAGATATTCAGAGGTGAACAAGTTTTCGTTTTAGTTTCTTTATTTACTTTGTTGGTATGTTCTTATTAGGATGATTAAGTTGAAGAAACACAATGGCCTGACCTTAAAAGTGGCTCTCACTTTACCCACAAGATATTGAATCAATGATATATGTCATATTGTAGCTCATCGGGAACAGACTTAAAAGGCTTGATTTGGAATGATGGATCCACAGGGCAAATAGTATATGAAATCTTGTTATTGAACATTAGGAAATGAAATATTTGAAAGCTTACAATATTTTCTTTCTAGATTAGAGAATTTTGAGTTCATACTGGAGCTTCTTAAATGATGCAGGGTCCTACATTCTCTAGTTAAGCTAAGAATGATGATTGTTGATGTTGTTTGAATAAATACTTAGAACGAGTCATGTTGACAAACTCTAAATATGACAACTTGCGTGTTCTTCGTATCCTGAGAGAATTATCATTTTCTTCTCTGTTATCTGCTTTCACTTTGTTTCACTTCCAAAATTATAATGATGTCATGCAGACATTAATCTGCATTTTTTTTTATCAGAAGAAGGGGTCAAACTGGAAAAAAGGTCAAACCCTCGAGTCTTTATTGTCACCACTTGCAGATTCCACGTAAGTTTATCTTTCATGTACTAACAATGTGGTCAAATTATAATATATAGGCATCAGTTCTTGAGTAATTTGATCTTTGGTCTTGTGTAGTTCGCAGACAACAGTGTCTGATCAGGTTTCCAGTAAATCTGCCACCAGACTTGTGAGATTGAGATATAGGAACTCAAATAATACTAATGGAAGCAAAGGATGTAACTTAAGAAAATGTCTTCTTGCACTGCATTCAGATGAGCAGAAAGTTGTTTTGGACAATAGTAGAAGACATTCAAGCTTAAACGTAAATTTAGTGGATTCAGGTGAATTGACTTCTGTAATGCATGACACCGTTATGGATGTATCAGCAAACTATCCATTAGTTAGAGATGTTAGTGCTACCGAGACCCCTACCAAAGAAGTGGTAAAGTTAACATATAAATTTGATCATTGGAAGACTGGAACTGAAGAATTTTCAGAAGCACTTCATGGGCCACTTGGTGACATGCAAAATCCACAGAGAAACTTCAACTTTGTGGAGAACAAAGAAAAGTTTGCTGATGCTGAAAATAAATCAGAAAGCAGTAACTGTGATGGTGAGCTTAGTGATACTGAGAAAACCACATCAGTTCAGGTGGCAGATCATAAATTAGGGGATGTTGAACATATATTAGAAGACAGTAACAATGGCTATAAGACTGAAGATGGTGGTAGCGAGCAGGAGAATTTCATGGATGCACTGAACAGCATGGAACCAGAAGTAGAAACAGATTCTGAAAATAAAGATAGACCAGATCTTGGTGTTACACAAAAGGAAGCTTATGATATGAATTTTTACACCAGTGAAACGCTAGACGAGCTGCTGACTCAATTTTCAAAACAGGATATGGCAGCAGTCTCTATTGTGTCAATAGGGTTGAACCATAATTTAGAGAGTGGAATATCAAGTAATCTGTGTAATTTAAGTGAGACACCAGCAACTCAAGAAAAAGAAATCACCTCAAATTCTTCTGCAAATTCAGAATATCTTCTTGGTGAAACCAATGATGAAAGCTGTGAAGAGTGTTTGCCACATGACGAGGTTGCCAACTCATTTGATATGATTTCTGATGGAGCTAGCGATATAAAGTCATTTGATAATCCCATTTTGAGATCAGAAATCGGAGAGGAACCTTGCAATTCTTGTGATATAAACTCAACTTCTAATCTCATTAGCACTGGTCCTCAACAAGGCTTTGATACACTGCAATTTGTTAAAGCTTACCACGTCAGCACTTCAGCTGATCATGAAGCACAGTTAGGAAGAGATGAGACCATCAAATTCTCAGATGGTAGATTTATCTTGCAACTAGTCAAGTAAATACTGTGGTTTTGATAGACTAACAACTCTGACCTCCTTTATGCTTTATTTGTTTGATATGACAGGCTCACCTCATTCTAATAGGAGTGATCCCGAGATACATCAGCCTCCAGAGCTTGTGGAAGAGCTGGTTTTAGAAGGCATTACAGAGATGCTTGACATGCCTAACCGCCTTTCCTCTTCACCAGCTAGAACTTTACCCATGGAAGATCATGGTAATGAAGGTTCACCATTTATCACTGCACCAACAGAAAAAGAGACGCAGGATTCAATGGATCAAGGAACCAAATCTTTTGCCTTCAAAAATGATACAACAGCTAGTTTAGGTGGGAGGAGCATCATAACAACTGCCCCTCATTTAGATCCTGATATCATCATCATACAACATGATGTTGCTTTAGACATAAACATTTGTCAGTATCCTGAAGAATCAACCATAGAAACATCTTCTGATTATTTGAAGGGAACTGACGATGTAGAGTATCCTGAAGAATCAACCGTAGAAATATCTTCTGAATATGTGAAGGGAACTGACGATGTGGTTCAAACTATGAATGGTAAGTTCGTGTGTGAAACAGACATCTGTTTATTTTCTTCTTCAGCGAAGCACAAGTTGATATTTCACAGACTCGTTGTAACCTTAGCATTTTCACTGATTTTTTTTTTGTGTTACTCAATATGGCAGGCCCATCTATTGGGAGTAAAGATGACATTATTTCTGAAAACCCTCATCCTCCGTGCAATCCTGTTGAGCTAATTTTAGAGGAGATGGAATCCGGATCTGGCATGTCTGATTATCTTTCTGAATCAAAATATGAGAGCAGCCTTACAGAAGTTTTTGAGGGGCATATTGAAGTCGTGTCACATCCTTCAAATGCAAGTATAGAGAAGTCACCACAGTTGACAGATCAAGATGCTGAAGTATGTTCAACTGAAAGCACACCAATTCTTATTTCTGCTATTGTCACCATCACTGATAAAGATTGCACTGAGAAATTGGAAAATATTGATGTTGAAAATCTAGAAGTTGGTTGTGAGGACACTGATGACATGACAAAACAAAATCTTGCAATGCCTGAAATACCACAACCTCAGTTGGAGCATTTTTCGGGCACTGAGGAAACCCTACAATCGCCCAAGGTGAAATTAGCAGAACCTCAAGAGTCCCACAAGACGAACTCCACAGAGCAGGTGCCTTTGTGTTTTGAAAGTGAAACATTTTTCGATAGGGTCATTAATTATCCTGTCCTTGTTGGTGATGGTCTAAAATTGGCTAATGAGTATATTCAGGAGAACCTCCAAAGTGATGTTCAAGGGTTTGAACAAATTACTGATGTCAAAGATATGTCAGCTGAAAATTTTGCATCTGAAGATGAGACTAATAGTTATGATTCTTCCCCGGTCTACACTAAAGAATCATCTGGCCTTCCACTACAGTTGGTAGAAGATAGCATTGATTCTGCGGTCTCATATCAGCATCAAATGAAGACCCGTGAAACATTTAGTCCGAAGATGGCGAAATCTCTAGATTCACAAAGCACTCCAGACATGGCAGTTTTTTCAGGGGTAGAACAATCAGCACAAGACCCTGTTGCTTCACATGGATTGCCTGTTGAAGATTCATCCGATGCAAATGATGATGGATTGCATGGTGACATTTGTGATATGATGCCAAATGTGCATGTCCATGGGAATCTGCATCCTTTTGTCAATGATACATGTCTAGAATATCCTGTAGAA
The DNA here is from genome assembly GCF_036884655.1 of Musa acuminata AAA Group. NCBI lineage: Eukaryota > Viridiplantae > Streptophyta > Magnoliopsida > Zingiberales > Musaceae > Musa > Musa acuminata. Next base: position 10,424,018 of record NC_088331.1, on the reverse strand, counting down.
AGCAAACAAGATTTTGGTCCAAAATGTTCAGCACAAGGTCATCATGAAAGTGCAAAACAAGAGATGTCTTTATCGGCCAACTTATTGCTTGATCATGCAAGTGCAAGTTTACCTGAGGAGGCATTTACCTTGCAAGCCAGCAATGAAGTAGAAATAGAATCTTCACATCAGAAGGGTGAATATTTTGAGCTTGACATTCCTATTAACTCTGTTGATGTTGATGAAGAACCATCAGAAAGACCTGAACAAAATCATCATGCGTTCATGAGCAATGTAAAGTATGATGAGTTGGACATAACGCCATCAAGCACAACCATGACTGAAAAGCTGGGTTCAGCACTTGTTTCATCGGAATGCTGTTCTGAAATTTCTGCATGTCAAATTGCTTCCAATGTCTCAGATATGACGTTTTCACTCTCACCAAGCTCCGTTGTTTTCGTTACTGAAAGAACATCAAGACTATCCTCTGAGCCGCAGTCAGATGAATCAACTTCGTGCTTTCCTTCACAGAATTCTGAAGAACCACCCCCACTTCCCCCACTCCCCCCTCTTCAATGGAGAACTCAAAAGCTTCAAGTGAGCTCCTTATTGCCAAATGCAAATTCATCTGCGTCTTTGGCTATAACAAACCCATTTGTGACACCATCAGACATCAAGCCAGCAAACAAATTTATCACATCACCATCTGGTTTGTCTGAACTACCACCAATTGTTGTTGATCAGAGCCATCAGCCTGATGCTCAATGTCTAGAGGGGAACCTTGTGCATTCATCAAATTCATTGTCATTGATATCATCATCTTTAGTCTATGAGAAGAATATGCATGCTCCTGATGCACAAGAGGGATTAAGATTACCTCTGGCAGATTCATTTACACGGCTTCCTATATTGGAAAGCCAGATCTCTCAGCATTCTGCATTTCAGGAAGAAAAAGTTCAGCCTGTACCAGATAAGAGATTTCATCAGCCTGATGCTCAATGTCTAGAGGGGAACCTTGTGCATTCATCAAATTCGTTGTCATTGATATCATCATCTTTAGTCTATGAGAAGAATATACATGCTCCTGATGCACAAGAGGGATTAAGCTTACCTCTGGCAGATTCATTTACACCGCTTCCTATATTGGAAAGCCAGATCTCTCAGCATTCTGCATTTCAGGAAGAAAATGTTCAGCCTGTACCAGATAAGAGATTTCATCAGCCTGATGCTCAATGTCTAGAGGGGAACCTTGTGCATTCATCAAATTCATTGTCATTGATATCATCATCTTTAGTCTATGAGAAGAATATACATGCTCCTGATGCACAAGAGGGATTAAGATTACCTCTGGCAGATTCATTTACACCGCTTCCTATATTGGAAAGCCAGATCTCTCAGCATTCTGCATTTCAGGAAGAAAAAGTTCAGCCTGTACCAGATAAGAGATTTCATCAGCCTGATGCTCAATGTCTAGAGGGGAACCTTGTGCATTCATCAAATTCAGTGTCATTGATATCATCATCTTTAGTCTATGAGAAGAATATACATGCTCCTGATGCACAAGAGGGATTAAGATTACCTCTGGCAGATTCATTTACACCGCTTCCTATATTGGAAAGCCAGATCTCTCAGCATTCTGCATTTCAGGAAGAAAAAGTTCAGCCTGTACCAGATAAGAGATTTCATCAGCCTGATGCTCACTGTCTAGAGGGGAACCTTGTGCATTCATCAAATTCATTGTCATTGATATCATCATCTTTAGTCTATGAGAATAATATACATGCTCCTGATGCACAAGAGGGATTAAGATTACCTCTGGCAGATTCATTTACACCGCTTCCTATATTTGAAAGCCAAATCTCTCAGCATTCTGCATTGCAGGAAGAAAAAGTTCAGCCTGTACCAGATAAGAGATTTCAGATTAGTCAGCTGTGGCCAGGTTCAGACTTGGAGAAATTTCATTATTCTGAGCACAATCACCTAAAATTGGAAAAAGAAGTGATCCAGCCTCAGAATTTATTTTTGTTTGAATCTACTTTAGAAGATTATAACCATCACCATAATTATGGAGATTTTGGAGGTGAAAGTGCACACCTTCTGAAGTCGTCAGATCTCTCACTCTTTTCAAGATTGGAGATGCCTCAATCTGGCTATGTATATTCTTTGGAAGGGAGTCATTCCACGCCATTTGGTGTTGTACCTACAAGAGAAGATGAATGGCATAGCATTAAACCCCATTCCATACGTAATCGCCCCCGAAATCCACTGATAGAAGCTGTTGCTGCCCATGACAGAAGCACGGTAATACTTGTGTGGTGTAGCAACTACTTATTTTTCCATTTCTTTGGCGGCAAGAGCTAACATTTGCTTTATCCTTTACATCTTGCAGTTAAGAAAGGTGCCGGAGCAAGCTAAGCCTTCAAATGAGTCGAAGGCAGACAAAAAGGATGCAGTGCTAGAGTCCAATATTTTGCAGTTGAGGAAGGTATCAGAGCATATGAAGCCCTCCAATAAACCTAAGGCAGATGAGAGAGATGAGTTACTGGAGCAGATAAGAAACAAGGTCGGTATGCTTCTGATAATATAAAATTGTTTTTGCTTTAGAGACCTCTGTTTGATATCAAGAGTCGATTTTTTTTTCTTTCAGTCGTTCAGTCTGAAACCAGCAGTCCTTTCAAAGACAAACAACAAGGGCCACTCAACAAATATTAAAGTTGCTGCCATCTTAGAGAAGGCAAATGCACTGCGCCAGGTTGGTCTCTATAATAGACAAGTTGATTCTGAACAGTTTCTGTCCTTTGTTCTTCTGCCTACCAATCATGCATCTTCTTTGGAACAGGCAATGGTGGGAAGTGATGAAGAAGATGGTGGAGATGGTTGGAGTGACTGCTGAGTACTAATCATCACCTGGAAATTCTGGAGCTCTCCTAGCATACATCTCAAGCTAAAATATGCAAGATGTGGTTGCACAAGAGCACGGTCTACAAAGTGAGAAGTCTGATTAAAGCTGAAGTAGTGCAGCCGGGAAGCTCCAATTTTAATCAATGCATACCATCATGTGAATAATATTCCCTTTGTTTTATTCTTTTTTCTTCTTGTTCAATCTGTATTCTCCGTCTCCAGTTAGCTTCTCCTCCTCCTGTACCAGCTAAAGCGCCACATGGGAGTAAAACAAACTGAGGTTGTGGTCTGTTCAATTTCAATTGGTGACATGTATTTTTTTTATTATGTATGTAGGTTATCCAAAGTAAATCTAGGAATTCTTGATTGCTATTATATTCTAGCAGAGTTCTTATCACAAGATCATGAATTGTAGCATAACAAGGTTTCTTGGATTTTATAGTTATTTGGGTAGGTTCGACTTTGTTTGCATATCAAAGTCACTTGTTGCCCTATTTCTGCAGCTTACCAAATGAGGTTAATTAACAGTAGATGGATGATATATCGTATTGACAGTTGATTGATATATTGGTAAGACCAAATCACTGTCAATACAATATATCATCCTTTTTGTCAGACCATCCATGCCCACACAAGTGTGCTGATGCCACTAAAAGGAATAATAATGTGCATTTTTCCTCGTCATTGGTGTTATCTTCTTGATTGTTCTCAGAATGTCGAACAGGGGATGACACTCCTGCCTTTCTGCTGTGCCCCACGGATCTTATTGCATGGAAGCTCAACATCATCCATGCTGCATTCTGCAGTTCCTAATAAATAGAAAGGTCGATTTGATCTCAATGTATCTGTTGATTTCATGGTTAGAAGTCGAATTGTAGTTGGATTGAATGATCAAACTGAATTGAAGTCGATCAGTTTTAGTCAATTTTAACTAATTTGGCAGCCACACAAGATTGAAAAACACAGATGGAATTAGGATAAGAAAATACATGTTATCATGATCTTAAAACGGCTTGGATTGCTTTAGCTCTATGGTTAAAAGATGTTTCATTTCCTAAGGAGACATAAAATTTACATGAATCATCAAATAACTTATGAGACACCTTTTATGCTTATATAATAATAACAATAAAATCGTAAGTTTGAACTAATTATCGATACTTATGATATGTCTATAATTAATAAAATTATAATATTTTTCATGATTAATACATAATCTATAGTTTTAAAATATTCATATAATACTAATCTCAATATATTTTTTGGTGACATTTTCTAAAATATAAAATTATTAAAATTACCTATTGCAGGGAGGGACTAATATCAAAAACGGAAACAATTCGCCCAATGTGGGCCCGGCATCGGCCCTACAGATGGAAACGTGAGGCTAAACGAGGAACGAACCGAAGGAGCATTTCCGGTTCCCGTCACTGCTACGGTATGGAACTTTACGAGTAGCGGGGGCGAAGCATCGGTTTTAATCTTACCAGCGGTGCTTGGACCGGAAAATTCTAATTACGTTGTCCTACCCACCTACGGAACCTAAGCCGTTCCGAACGGTTTAGGCGGGACCCACCGATGATTCAATTGCGTTGGCGACGGGGGGCGATTAATATTTCTTGAGGTCCTTCTCGTTTCGCTTCGTCAGTCTCTCTCTCTCTCTTCTTCGGCTCATTCCCTTCTCCTTTGTCTCGCCCCCCTCTCTCTTGAAACCCGCGGTCTCTTTCTCACCATACAACCCATCCATTGCTTCTCTCCTGCGGCAAACCCTTCTTTGCTTTGTGTGTCCCGCCGAGCAGTGTTGCGAGTCCACTAGACGCGTCGCAGGTATCCGTTCTTTCTTCTTCGTGTACCCTCAGTGCTTGTCATTGCTTTCTTGTGTGGTGTGTTAATTGGATGGGTTTGTCTGGGTTTTTCGGGTGCGGAGATGTTCATAGCATTTGTGCGATTGGAAAGAAGAGTTTGTCTAGGTGGCCGATTGTGGGTTTTAGCTTTGATCCTGTCACGAAGTTTGTACCATTCTTTCATCATGAATTTTCTAGCAGGTTTCTTATGTTCTTCCTATTTTTTTTGTGCGAATAAGGGGGAAAATGCAAGGATGTTAGCTTAAAAGCTTTAGAATTACAGGGGACACATGTTTTATAAAACAATGAGGCAAGAGGGTTCTAGTTTTTAATTCTAGGTGAATGCATTTACCACGGCTGGTATCTAATTTGATTCCCAGGCGTGCTGTAAAAGGTATAACCTTCCCTAATTGAATCATTTATCTTTTCTTTACTTTATAACATGCATTATTTGCTCTTAGTTTATTGAGTTTGTTTAATGATTCTGACAGTATTTTCTTACTAATATGGAATGATACACTTAAGGTACTCTTTTTAGGTGAAAGGAACTAGATGATATGATATCCGCATGATCTTAAGATTTCCATTGCACGTGATACATAAGCATATCATACACCCTATGACTATGAGAAGTGGCAGTGTTTTTCCTTTTTGTGCTATATATACTTACCGATTTGATATGAAAAGTGTGAAACCTCAGGTTTAAAATTGTATACATTATGTCAGTGAAGATCATCTAGATATGGGCATATTGTTTTTTATAATCCGAAATGACTGTTTTGAATGTGATAATCTCAATACATTATTCCATGCTTTTCCTGAAAAATGATAGTCTTTTTTCTCTGCTTGCCAAAATAGCAGAATGGTGCAACAAAAGAGACAACAGTTAAACAACTTTTTGGGGAGAACTGTGGCACCTTTGAACCGCACTGTTTCAACAAGGAACTTGCACAAGAGTGATCTGGGAGGAGTGATCTTCGGCTGTAAACACAAAACGATGGAGGAGTGCCTGTCAAAGAAGATATTTGGTCAGTTTATGTGTATAAACTCATATTTGCAAGCTATCAATCTGATCTTTTCTTGTTGACATATCTTATCTTGCTTTACTTGTACTGTATAAGGTTTTCCAGTTTTCCTCTTTTTATTTTGTTGTTGTAACTGCAGAATCCTTTGTGACTAAAAAAGTCAGATCTTACATTGTTTTGTGCAATATTTTTGGTCATCTATGCTTTAGTACTCTGTTTACATGATAACTGTTTTGCATTTTTTTTTGGTCATCTATGCATTTTAACATGGAGCAAGCCTTATAAGTGAATCTTTTTAACTTTAAGTTCTGACAGGTTTACCCCCAACACACTTCGTCTATGTCAGAAATATTGAAGAAGGCCTACCCCTGTTTCTGTTTAATTATAGTGACAGGAAGTTACATGGCATCTTTGAGGCCGCAAGTCATGGTCAGTTGAACACCAACTCATATGCATGGACTGACGGTAGCAATAAAAGGACTCCATATCCTGCACAGGTATTGTCCTAAAGCAAACTCCTTTCACATGTCAAAGGGTATTTTGATTTTTGTTGTGTTAGCATAGTTTTGACCATGTAAAGTCGTTCAGTTCTATCTGACATATGTATCCTTTGTTTTCCAAGGTTTCAATTCGTATCAAGACAAATTGCGCACCACTTACTGAGAATCAGTTCAAAAAGATAATAGAAGATAATTACTATAATCCACAACACTTCTGGTTTGAGCTTGACCATGCACAGACAAGTGCTTTAATTGCACATTTTGTACCTTTACCTTCACATACCAACACCAGAGCAGATCATCTTGCTTTACCAGCATCAACAACCACCTTTTCAAAGGCAACTAGCAGCAATAGATGCACATATGCTGAGGCATGTGTACCAAAAAAAGATTTTGATATGCCTGTTAATTTGGTTGATAAGAACAACTTTCCGTCATTTTCTTGTGGTGATGAAGATAGCAACCATGGTGTTTCAAGTAAAATATCATGTAGTGCCATTGAAGATATGGAAAATGTGGAGACAGTGTCAGATTGGGAAGAATGGGCAGTGGAAAATATGCAAGTAATGAATGTAGATGCAAGCACTTGTATGGATCCAGAGCACAAGTTGCAGGAACATGAGGTTGGCAATGAGGCATCTGAACCCCAGGTTGAAACAGTTTTACTTAAGCTTAGAAGGATGGCTGCTGATTCTCAGTGCTCAACTCAGTCTGCCAATGATTGCAGAGACAATATTATCTCTGGTGAAATGGAAGAGTATGCTGAACAGGTTTTAGGGAGGTACACTGCTTCTGCCGAGAAGGAAGATGATGAGACTATCCCCAAGCCATTTCATGAAAATAATGAGGTAATGAAGTTCAAGACATTAGAGTCGATAATCCCATTGCTAGTGGTAACCTTGGTACATTGCCATGCCCTAATTTATTTCCCACTTCTAATGTGTACACACAGTTGACACAAGTCGTCTGTGAGCTGAAAGCATGGGCAGAAAATTTAGAGAAGAAGCAGGTTCTTTCTTTCTCTCATTTATTTGAATACAGACATTAATTTTCTATTCTGTATTTGAATACAAACAACTAGCGCTAGAAAGTTTTCAATTTTCTATGGTGGTTTAGCCGTGATTTAATTTTGCAAATATGCATCTAGGACTCTTAAGAAGAGTTCCATAGTTTTAGATCGAACTTTCATGGCTCAAGCTCTAGCATTGCAAGCTGCATTTCTTAACAAAGTAGATAAAATATGATGCAAATTGGGACTTGCATATGTTTGACTTTATTTCCAAATTTAAGAAAATGAGATTGTTATATGTTCTTCTCCAGAATGACCCCATTGTTCGAGCACTTCATTTGTTTATTTGAACTTTTTATTCTGAAGGATTTGAGTTCTTTATACACTCTAATCTGGTTCCTCTACCCAGCTTGACTTTTCAACGTTCATGCATCATCCACTGCTTCTGTGAATGTATATAACATCTTTATGAAAGTGCAGCTAGTATGTTTCTAGAGTTTAGTTACTACATCGTATAACTGAAAAGGAGTCTATTTACTCTGATTCATTAATTGTTTTTGCAGGTCCATGTATTTTTTGCTTTCTTAGTCATATGTTTCAACCGTCTGCTCGGATGCATGCTAGGAAGCCTTGGTTGTGCTAACTTTGCTTAACCTCACATGCATTTTGGCCAAACAGATGGGCCCAAACTGACTTGGTCACTGATTGCCTTGTATGATAGAAAATCAGCTGTTTGAGGCTCATGCACACAAGGTTTCTTAGCACTTGCATTTTGCATGTTACCATTATTTTTAGCCATAAAGAATCTGTTGATAAGTGATATAATTATCATAAATTTTCTCTTCTGGGCATGTCATCCTTGACTGAATTATTTACTTCAAAGCATTCTGATTAATCCATAGTCTGATCTGCCTTGTGATTCAGGTTGAATCAGACAGAGAAATGCAGCGATTAAGGGATCTGGTTGTGGACTCTCGAAGAAGAATGCGACAATTGAACAATCGTGTCAAGGAGCTAGAATCAAAGATAGGTCCTCCTGAAGGTCTTGATGATTCAATGAACAAATTTGTTGAGGAATGTTTGGGTTCAGAGGATGTGATTTATATCATTGGAGGTTTCAATGGCTTCTCCTGTCTGTCAGCATTAGACTCTTTTTCACCATCATTGGATTCATTAACTCCTCTCAAGTGTATGAACTATGCTCGTTCTTATGCATCTGCTGTTGCATTAGATAGCAACATCTATGTTTTCGGTGGTGGTGATGGCACTTCTTGGTATGACACAGGTACTTTGTATGCATGTGGGTCAATCATCTACTTTTTGTGACCATATATTTTTTATACTGACTGGTTTCCTTTTCTTGAAGTTGAGTGCTACAATCCAAGGAATGATGAATGGGTCTTATGTCCCCCTTTAATTCATAAGAAAGGAAGTCTAGCTAATTCTACGTTGAACGGCAAGATATATGCCATTGGTGGAGGAAATGGAGTTCAGTGTTTCTCCAATGTTGAGATGTTTGATCCAGCACTGGGAAGGTGGATCAACAGCCAATCAATGCTTATGAAGGTATTTGTAATTCCAAAACTTCATGGATGATTTAGTTGAAGTAGGTGAATGCAGGTGCTGCTGCATCTGCATGCATGGCAGATCTCATGGTTTTTTCACTGGTTCTTTCTTCTTTTGCCATCTTTTTCATCCATGCCATATAATCTGTTCCATCAATTCATGCAAATCCACAAAATTGCAGCACTAAATCATATATGCATCTTCATTATTTCTCTTGTCTGAAATTTCAGCACCTTAGGAACTGCTAAATTAATGTGCTTTTGTGTATTTGGTATGTTACTGGTGTTGATTTCTTTTGTTTGACAATTATTTGATCTCGCGTTACTGGATTTTTGCTGTTACTACTGAATTTATAGTTCTTTTTTATTATTCCATTATTTTTTATTGATGTATTCTAACTACAACTGTCTTGTTGTCATGGTCAGATCTTGAGTTCTTGGTGTTCCTTTCTTTGGTGATCATCTTGTCCTTGAAGTTCTCCATTGAAGTTGTACATTCAAACACTACACTTAGGACTTAGGTGGCATCTGATCCTTTCACAGCCTGCAGTTCAAGGATTAAATATAAGTAAGCTTCAGGCACATCACCCGAAACTAGTACAGGTGGAGTGGCCTTTAGAGCATCAAACTGATGTTTAATCTCAGAACCACACTGGTTAGTGTGTGATTTCTTTGCTTCTGGGTTTTGTTGGTTACGCTTTGAAGGGACCAACCTGCTGCCTCAGCATTGTGGCAATGCATCCTGGCCTTGTGACCTCGACCACCTTTCATGGGAGAGGTTAGGCGGCTTTGAGTCGGTCTTTCTTACGGTGGAAAGCTGACATTTGTCACTCTGGAGGCCAGCTGAAAACCTCCATGCTGCTAGAACTTAAACCTTTTGGAGATTAGAAATTGAACACTTCTTTTCTGCTTTCCATGTATAGCTGCCAAGTGTCAAACTTATTTGTACTTGAGCATAAAATTTCTGCATCTAAAAGTCATTTGCATTACATTCATCTTCTTCGGTTAAGAAATTTGTCATTTTTCATATTCAAATTCTTTCATTATGTTCTTTCAGCGGTTTGCTCCTGCGGCAAAAGAACTCCAAGGTGTCATTTATGCCTGTGGTGGCTACAGTGGACATGAATACTTGAAGTAAGATTATACCCTTCATTTGTTTATTTTCCTGCAGAGAGTTTTGTGCATTTTATAAAATAGAAAGCTCTAACATTCATCCGGGCACATATGAACATTATCAGAATATTAGCATGGAAGCCATCATTTAAGAATATAAGATGAGACAGTGCACACAGTATTTCTAGTCAAGAATAAGCTTAAGAGTTCTCATTCTGGGAGTATCATGTCAATGGTGCATTCCACATGGGATATTAATTGTCTTACCAGCTGATGAATTGTAAAGCAGCCTAGCATTCCTTTGGTAATTGTCACGAAAATAGATGTGTGATTTTTTTTGTGGGAAAAAGGCGATCGTTTATGGTCCGAGATCGACAAAATTGTATGATAAATACTAGATTGTGCATGCCTGCTCAAGCTCTCTGGCAATGTTCTCAGGTCAGCTGAAAGATTTGATCCCCGGGAGGGCTACTGGACCAAGATCGCAGACATGAACCGGAGAAGAGGTTGTCATTCGGTGGCAGCACTGAAGGGGAAGCTGTAAGTTTACACCCTCACCATTGCCACTCTAAAGTGGTACTGCTCTCTAAGCTTAGTCTCCTGTTCTCAGATATGCGATTGGGGGTTACGATGGGGAAGAGATGGTTTCATGCGTCGAAGCTTACGAGCCTCGCATGTCCTCCTGGGCGATGGTCGAGCCGATGAAGGCTGTCAGGGGTTATGCTGCGACGACTGTTCTTGGAGGTTCTATATATGTGATTGGTGGTGTCAAGGATGGAAAGGTCATCTTGGACACGGTAATGCTGTGTCTGCTCCTTCCTTCCTTCTCCATGTTTCAGGGTCCAAAGCGTTAAAGGGTTAGACATACGATGGCAGGTGGAATGCTACAGAGAGGAAAGCGGGTGGTGTGAGACGGGGCTGAAGGCGGTGGGGAGACGGTCCTTTTGCTCGGCCATCGTGATTTGAGCCTCATCTCATCGTCCATGGTGTCCTCCTCTCCTTCCGGCTTTATACAGGTCACCCCTCTGCGAATCAGATAACATGGATTCTTCTACAGCTGACTTACTATAGTGTCATTAGAAGATACAATATTTTTAGAACACAGAGCGAAGAAACAGCAGCAAAGGGCATGCAGAAACAAATTGGCATAAGAAAGCATCTCCTAAATCTGCAGTACTCCTCTAATCTGCAGAACATTCCAGAAGACTTTGTAAACCCTTTTTCCATAGAATAATAGCATAGCTTTAGGAAAAGAAAATAGCATCATATGACAATGTAGAATGATGATAATTTAATCAACATATAATAACAGGATGTAAGATTGCATCAGGAACTAACTAGAGAGAAAAGTTCTTCCGAGAGGCAAAATGTACACATATAAGGACATACCAAAAAGAACATAACCCCAAAGCACCACTTGAAAGAATAACTATCTTTAATAAAAAGCATCATAATCCCTAAAAGGGGAACTTGATAATCTCAGCCACATGCAAATATAAGTAAAGAAGGATGATGTAGATGAATTCTAAACTGAGGATGCTGATAACAATTAAGTACTTTCTGTAGCAATAAATGATTTCAGGCAAACTCCCAAGTACATTTATACATGGAAAATGAACAATGCATGCTACAGATTGTATCCATTAGGAAGAAGGCAGAAATTTGAAGTCCAAATAACTAGTTTGAGGAATGGCCACTGGCAAACGGTTCATGGATTTATTAGCTAAAGCAGACTCTTGAAGATAGCCAGAGATAGCATGTCCATAGAATTGTTGCCAAGCTATATTGTGCTATCGGGAAAAGAAAAAGTCTTAGCTTATAACACAACCAAGCTATATCGATTGAATGAACTAAGAATCAACCATAAATTGCGATTTCTCAAAGGTATGACAATAAATTGATCTAAGATACCAACAGAGAGATCTCAAGTGAAGTTGCTCAGAGTATAAGAAGAAGAAGGCATAAGCACGACCTGCTCAAGAATTCTGGCTGAACTCTCCTCCACAAGGCTGGCCAAACTTTCGAGTTGAAGTAGCATCTTTCCATACAAATCTTCCGATTCTGAGGTGTACCCTGTGGCCGCAGGCCCAACAAGCCTCTCTAATCTCTCTGCCCCAAACCCCCCTCTGTCGACGAATCCAGCGAATGCTGCTCCCTGGCCAACTCCTGGAGACGGTTCAAACTCTCGCCCCCTCCTCTCTTGTTCCCCATCTCCCGTTCTCCGTCCTCCGGCCCCCTCAGCTGACACGGCATCCATGGGAAGGATAACACCGGAGAGAAGGAGCCGTACTGCACCCCGAACGCTGGCCAAACTTTCTCCTTCCAACCCTTGTGTTGGAAGTACACCACTGACTTTGAATCCCGTTAGAATGGTTAGGTTCTAACCAGTCCTATCGCACGGTTAAAAATAAATAATAAAAAATTTATAGATCGGAGTAATACGGATACACTAGTATTCTTCGATAAACATAATTAAATAGTATTACAAGTTAGATATCATCTAAGATGATGAGATCTTCTACCATTGGAGGTAAGATATTATCATCGAGTAAAGGGGAAGACGAAGTCCCGCATTACGAGCATCATAAGACAAGCAAAAGGACCTGAGTATGGGGTTGAATAAATACTGTCCAGGTTGAGGGACTTGCAAATCAAACTTGGGATAAAATATTTAGTTTATAAGTGCTCCAGAAGTGGTGCACTCATCGTTAAATCATAATCATGCGAGTTTTTCAAAGACTCTAGGTCCTGAAGAATCTTCGGGTTCGTAAGAATAGCTTCCCCCGATGAAGGTGAGGTTAGGACCTCCTGCACTCTTGGGTTATCCAAAGACACAACACGAACCTCAATTGTTTGGTAGAAAGGAGATCAGGAGGAACTTTTGCAAGAAAAGAAAGACATCTTGACCTGAGTAGGCAAAAGAGCAAGACGAAGGAAGATAGATTTATTGCAAAACTGATGTTGGGACTACGAGAGACTCGAGGATTGACTCGCCCTATAAAGAACCGAGGCGAAGTAGAGATAGCTTATAAGGAGACCCTAGAGGCAAAGTAGAAGGCTTTTAAAAAGGCTCTAGAGGTTCAAATGGAAGAATGAGTCTCATTCTACATGGTAAGGGAGGATTTATAACGAGAGAATCTCTCTCTCTCTCTCTCTCCCGCAATTGAGACAAGTGTCCCTTCGAGATAATTCCAAAGGGACACCGATGGATGAAGGACTCGAAAAGCGTTAAAATTCATTACGACAAAACAAGGCAAAATGTATCCGAGACTCATGAGTTGAGAAATCTCGGCCTGCAAGAAGAGAAATTCATCACGATAGAGGCACAAGGCTAAATGTGCTCAAGGCACATGAGTTAGGAAAACCTAACCTATGTGAGGAGAAATATGTCACGATTGAGGCACAAGAAAAAATGTGCTTGAAGTGCATGAGTCAGGAAAACCTGACCTACTTAGGAGAAATCCATCATAACGAAGGCACAAGACAAAGTGTGCTCGATGCATATGACTCGGGAAAACCCATCCCGCATGAAGAGAAATTCGTCATGGCAAAAGCACAAGGAAAAATATGCCCGAAGTATGAGTCGAAAAAACTCGACCCATATAAGGAGAAATCTACCACAACGAAGGCATAAGATAAGTTGTACACGAGGCGTGGAAGTCAAGAGGGGCAACCCCACCTCCATTCGAGGTGTGGAGGTCGAGAATGTCAACTCCCACCTTCATCTAAGGCGTAGAGGTCACGAAGGGATGGGAAGGTTGGAAAACCTGACCTCCCCCAACCAATGTGTACCCTTCGATGCCACAAGGGACAAGTCGGCAATGGATTGCCACTAGCAACGATGGAGAGGCAATCCTGAAGGCACTTATTTCGTATGAACTAAACATCGTACTTCAAACCTCTCTTGCAAAAGCCCCAAAGCACACCTTATGGGGGGACAAATGTAGGGAGTATACTATTAGCTAATCATAATCCAATATGTAACCATCATGTAGAGTCCTCGGAAATGATCTAGGTCACCTTCCACCAATTTGCTTGCATGGACAAAAGTTCAAAATAGGTTCAAGATAAGCAATTTGGGGTTGTCTCCTCTCTTATTGCTTATGTGGACAAGAGTCCAAGAGGGGATTGTTGGGGGTGATTAGAGAGTGTCTCCCTATATAATATTTCATGAAATATTCTACTCATTTATGATTAGGTATAAAAGCTCATCTTCAACATAATGAGAATTGAGCTTACTTTTTCTGACTATTCGGGTTCGCACTCATATACCTCGAGTTACTAACTTGCGTACCAAAGGGATCGGATCGAAAAACCTCTCTCGATCTCATTTTTTATGCAGGAAGGACATCGGGAACTTGGTGTTTTCACCTTAAAAGCACCTCGGATAATTTTACATTTACAAATTCGGACTATGTTGGACTGACATAGATGTAAATGATATTTTCCATTGTTACTTCCCAATAGATCTGTACAGTGGGAAAAAAGATAGAACTTTTTATTTCTAAAAATGTTCTTAGAAGTCGAAGGAGAAAATGAGAAGTTTTTTTAAATTTTTTTTTAGAAATATAAAAAATCATTTGTTTTTTTTGGGAAGAGTTGTCTTACCCAACGAATGCTGCACCTCTATTAGCCAATCAGAAATCCGGTAATCAATGCGGGTAGCAGAAGTACCGATCCGAAAACGCAAAGCACTCGACGCTTCTCCAATAAAACAACTAAAACAGAAAGAAAAATAGACTGTACAACAAAAACGCAGCGCCGATCTGTGTTTTGTGTGGGGAGACTGTTTTGGGCTTCCGTTTCCAACCATGCCATCGCCTCGATCGCACCCACAGTAGTCTGTCGTCCGCTTCCGATCGCCATGGCCGCCGCCGCCGCCATACCCGACGGCGACGGCCACCCGCTCTTTTCCAAGATCTCCATCTCCGGTCCCGCCCTCGCCTCCATCATCGAACGGTTCGCTTCCTCCCCTGGCGATATCGACGGCCTCCTATTCGGCCACGTCACTCGCCTCCCCCCTCCCGACCCTCGAGACGACGACGGTGGCCATGGTTCCCCCAACTCTTCCGCCGGATCCGCCGCCGCCGCCGCCGCCGCCAACAGCCCCCTCGCCGCCACCATAACCGGCCACCTTTCCCTCGCCTCCCGCGCCTCCTTCTACGACGCTCTAGGCCGTCTCATATCCCCCTCTCTCCGCAACGCCGCCTCCTCATCCGGTCACCCCGCCGCCTCCCTGCTTGGATGGTTCTCCGGCCGCCGCCGATCTCCTCTCCGCCCCTCCATGCGGGAGCGCGCCGTCTCCCTTTCCCTCTTTCGAACCCCAGATCTCCTTGATACTAACGCCCCTCCTGATCGCTCGCTTGAGTCCCTCGATCTTCCCCATCGGCCTTCCATCTTCCTCCTCCTGTCCTCCTCGACCACCGGAAACCAAGCGGTCCACACCCACGAGTACAGGGCCTTCGCCCTTCGCCTGAGGGCCGGCGGCGTTGGCGGCGTCCTCGAGCCGAGATCTCTGGACATCGTCAATGTGGGGCCAGCGTTCAGGGCGCAGTACAGCTCCTTCTCTCCGGTGTCAGCCTTTCCATGGATGCCGTGTCAGCTGAGGGGGCTGGAGGAGGGAGAACGGGAGATGGGGAACAAGAGAGGAGGGGGCGAGAGTTTGAACCGTCTCCAGGAGTTGGCCATGGAGCAGCATTTGCTGGATTCGTCGACAGGGGGGTTTGGGGCAGAGAGATTAGAGAGGCTTGTTGGGCCTGCGGCCACAGGGTACACCTCAGAATTGGAAGATTTGTATGGAAAGATGCTACTTAAACTCGAAAGTTTGGCCACGCTTGTGGAGGAGAGTTCAGCCAGAATCCTTGAGCAGGTCGTGCTTATGCCTTCTTCTTATACTTTGAGCAACTTCACTTGAGATCTCTCAGTTAGTATCTTAGATCAGTTTATTGTCATACCTTTGAGAAATCGCAATTTCTGGTTGATTCTTAGTTCAGTCAATCGATATACCTTGGTTGTGTTTTAAGTAGTTTACGAGCAAGCTCTCCTCCTATAATTCAGGTGAAAAAAAAATCTAGCGATTAAGAGAAGCTATTGTATCTGAGTTTGCAGATGTTGTGCTAAGGTTTCTCCCTTGATGACTTTATATTTAGCTAAGACTTTTTCTTTTCCTGATACCACATGTAGCTTGGAAACAATTCTGTGGACATGCTATCCCTGGCTATCTTCAGAGTCTGCTTTAGCTAATTAATCCATGAACCAATTGCCAGTGGCCTTTCTTCAAACTAGTTATTTGGAATTTAAATTTTTGCCTTCATAATAGATACAATTTGTAACATGCATTGTTCATTTTCTATAACCAATTTTTTTTCCATGTATAAATGTTCTTGAATCATTTATTGCTACAGAAAGTACTTAATTGTTTAGTGAACTTGATTGTCGCATGAACTTTATTGTTTAGTGAAATCATTTATTGCCACAGAAAGTACTTAACTGTGTAAGCTAGGTGTCTAACCAACTTGATCTAGGCAATTAGGAGAATAGGAAAGAAGACTTTGAAGTAAAGAAGAACTTGATTGTTTATTGAAAGATCAGTAGAGCAGTGAAAAGAACTTGGTTAACTTTCTTTACCATGTCAAGTACCTGGACTCATGTAGAATACAGTTATTATGACTTTCTATGGAATCTGTGCATATTGGAAATATATTGATAGTGTTTGGGTAGGTGAGATCAGGTTGTCTGACTTACATGTTTATTGCAAATATGAGATATTTAATGAAAAATGGTTGCAATAGTGCTAAGTTACAGTTGCTTCAGGCATTGGTCACCAGCACTGACAGATAGCTTATGTTTGGGATGCCATGAGAAGAGATGAAGACCAGTGAAAACATTATAAAAGCAATGAGGATATATGGTCTTTCCATTATTTGGAGGAAGTGGCTTCATAGTGGAAAATGGTGGTACCAGGTTCATGCAGCCATCTCAATATGTTGGGATTTGAAACTCAGTTGCTATTGTCATTTAACTTCTGCTTCATTGTTCTCGTCATTTTCACTTTAGTTTCTGTTGTTTTCATGTTTTGCTGCCAACAATGACCTAAATTCTTTTTATAATAATTGAGATCCTATTTGTTGTCATCATCCTCATTTTAGAATTCATCTACTTCATCCTTCTTTATTATGTCTGGGTGTGGCTGACATGATCAGGTTCCTGTTTTAGGGATTATGATGGTTTTTGTTAAAGACAGTTACTTTGACTTTTGACAGGAAGGCCGAATTTCTGAATTACGAAGCAGAGTGGAAGGATTGGAATGAAAACTTTTCAGTTGAAGTCTTTCATGTGGTACTTTGTTGTTATGATCTTTTTGGTTTTGCTAATGATTAATCTCCATTTTTTGGTATCTCCTTGTATGTGTGTACATTTTGCCTCTTGGAAAAACTTTTCTCTCTAGTTAGTTCCTGGTGCAATCTTACATCCTGTTATTATATTTTGATTAAATTATCATCATTCTACATTGTCTATTTTCTTTTCCTAATGCTGTGCTATTATTCTATGAAAAAAGGGTTTACAAAGTCTTCTGTGGGGTCATATAATTCTTTGCGAGTTTTACAATCTTAGTTGAAAATTTTGCTTTTTGATCGACACCAATTTTCTCTGTTTTCTGAAAGTTAAAGCTTTTCCTGAGCTTATCTTATATACGGAAGAACATATTTAAGTTGCATCCATATATCATTTTTCTTGTATGGAAACCAAGTCAAGTCACCAAAAAAATAAACTGCATGCTAATTTAGGTTACAAGAGGCCACAATTTCATATT
This sequence comes from Musa acuminata AAA Group, assembly GCF_036884655.1. Taxonomy (NCBI): domain Eukaryota; kingdom Viridiplantae; phylum Streptophyta; class Magnoliopsida; order Zingiberales; family Musaceae; genus Musa; species Musa acuminata. The sequence continues at coordinate 10,406,269 of NC_088331.1, read as the reverse complement.
GGATTGATATTGTGTAGATTTTTATATTTGTTGTGCTGGTACAAACCAACTGATTCTGTTCTGCATTCTATTTTTTTTTCTTTCCGAGGCATTTTAACAATCTGGAGAATAACATGCTGTTATATATTGCTTTACCTCCATAAACTGTAAAACCCGGTAGATACGAACTTTGAGACCGTAGTAGCAGCATCGAATCACGACTATGCATATCTGTAATCAGATGTCTAACATTTTTCTTTTAGGGCTACATCAAGTTCAAAATGAGGGCTCAAAACGAGGGCTGGACAATTAGGAAGAGAGCTTGATTTAAGCAGACTGGAATGTGCCATCACATCTTGTTGCTTGGCATGCTTGTGTTGTGAATGGTAAGGACTTTGACTTGCTGATTTTGGTCATGGACATTAGAGAAGTACTGCTGCAGATTTACAATCTAGAAGATGCTTTCTTATGCCAATTTGTTTCTGTTTGCTCTCTGCTGCTGTCTTCGATTTTGTCCTAAAAATATTTTTGTTATTGCTTGGGTTAGTCCATTCTCGATTGGCCTTTTCCCATGAAAAGGTATTACGCATATATTTGTGTCCATATTTGTTTATGCGTGTGCAATGCAACGCACATATTTGTGTCCATATGGATTTGTGCTCGTGCAGTACAACGCACATATAAGAAAGGCAGGTTTTTGGTTTTAGCCGCAGATTCTAATATATATCTAAATCTTCTAACACAAAACACCTAAACGAACTCAAATGGGACTTTCTCACTAGAATCCTACCTCTTACTGTTACTGCCCAATTTTTTGATGTTCTTAGAAGAGTCCAATTCAAATGTCACAATTGATTAGGTAAATAACAAAGTAATTTTGAAAGTAGCAATATTGAAAAAGAAGTGTTGTGTTGTATGCTTAAGATAATAAGATATATGTTTTTTAAATTTTAATTTAAATTTTTTTATGTGAATTGAAGATTGCTGTCTTAGTAGTATAATCTTAATGAAGTTGATTTATTAGTAATCATTCAAGATATACATAATTGTATTGAAAGATTTTTTTTATATTAATTCGAGTATATAATAATAATCCATCATGTGACATATTAAGTAAATCATACTAAGCATAAATATTTTTTTAAAAAAACTAACAAAAGAACTAAAATTATGATTGAGTTTATCATAATTATCATAAAATTTGATTTTTTTTGTCTAATTATCTTTCAATTTTATTTATGTATATCTAAATATGTCAACAAATGAATTATATATATATATATATATATATATATATATATATATCATCGATTTAAATTTTGAATTATATTGAGTTTATGATCGTCAAGAGATAAATAATATCCTAATAATTTTAGATAAAAAATTTAAATTTCTAGAATTATGAGAACATAACATATATTCTTGAGATCCATTAAATGAATCATTTTTAGGCGTAATCTCTAAGCGTAGGTGATAAGTATCAATTATTATCGTTTTCATTTTAAGGTGATTCTATGTAACGATAAATAATTTATGTTTGTAACGATAAATATTTTATGTTTTTTCGATTTTCATATTTAAATATTTTTTTATTATTGGTAATATATACTGAAGTGTTAGAATCAATACAACAAGTATTAAAATATAATTTTTGTAACATTTGATTTAAAATATATAAAGGTTAGATTTATACTTTTTTTTTTCAAATCAAACTTATATATATATATATATTTTGTTTTTACGTGATCTTCTTTATCACAAAAATAGCACTTTACTACTAGAGTTTATATAATATTTATAAACTTAGGTGATTTATGTTTTATTTTTTTTATTATTATTACCAACTCCAATAATACCTAAAATATTGTGAGTCTTTCTTGTTTTAATCTTAATTCTTTCTAAACACATATATTAATCGACTTATTTAAGTTTATTTATCTTTAATTTTATTATAATAAATTTTAAATGAGTAAAATAAAAAAAATAATTAAAATAAATAATATGAGAAAGGACTCTATTATAATCATGTGTTATTGAGTTTACAACTTTGTCAATCATATTAAGGATATAATCTTGTGTTCTTCTAATAGTATTATTTTGAATTTCAGTCAGTTTTTTCATTAACATATCAATCAATGATTTGTTAATAAATTTAAATTAATTTTTAATATTTCTTTGTAAATAAAAATTAATTAATAACTCTTGGTGAGCGAAATGTGCTTACAAATAGATATAACTTATTTGATTTCAAAACAATGGTTTCGATACCAATTATAAATATAAAACCATTTTATGTTATTATTAAGCAGAATGTTATTAATGCGAAAATCTAAAATCAAATAGATCTCTAAATTTACTATGTGTATGTTCCAAAAAAAGCCTTTATCGAATCTGTAAGCATATCTTCATTATATTAAAAATCTATAGTAATACTGATTTGCAAAAGAACTAGGTTTATCTTCAACTATGAACCATGGATTTAGGGACAAATAAAATATGAGAGAAAATTTATAATATCTCATTGATTGGTTCAGATTTGTAATCTCTCAATTATCTCATGTATTCACACATAAAAGTAGATGAGAAAAAATTTGTAATCTATCAATTATGTCATGTATTCACACATATGTATATCTACATATCGAGTCTCTAAGAGATAATATCTATTTATACGTGAGAGCATAGGTTCTAGGATAAATAATTAAAAAAGTTCTTCTCGTGAAGATGGTATAATAATTTGACTTCTTTTCTATTGGTCAGAATCTAATCATATCTTATTAGATTGAATCACATACATAATCTAACAGATATGCTTCCGTATTACATGCAATGCAATGGAAATACTAAGATCATTCGGATATCATATCATCTAGTGCCTTTCACCTAAAAAAGAGTTATCATTTCAAATTAGTAAGAAAATACTGTTATTAGAATAATTAAACAAACTAAAAAAACTAATAGCAAATAATGCATGTTATAAAGTAAAGAAAAGATAAATGATTCAATTATGGAAGGTTACACCTTTTACGGCACGCGTGGGAATCAAATTAGATACCAGCCGTGGTTAATACATTCACCTAGAATTAAAAATTAGAACCTTCATGCCTTGTTGTTTTATAAAACATGTGTTCCCTGTAATTCTAAAGCTTTTAAGCTAACATCTTTGCATTATTCGCCCAAAAAAAAAAGGGAAGAACATGAGAAACCTGCTCGAAAATTCATGATGAAAGAATGGTACAAACTTCGTGATAGGGATCAATGCTAAACCCCACAATCGTCCACCTATACAAACTCTTCCTTCCAATCGCACAAATGCTATGAACATCTCCGCACCCCAAAAACCTGGACAAACCCATCCAATTAGCACACCACAAGAAGAAAGCAATGATAAGCACTGAACGTACACGATGAAGAAAGAACGGATACCTGCAACGCGTCCAGAGGACTCGCAACACTGCTTGGAAGGACACACAAAACAAAGAAGGGTTTCCCGTAGTAGAGAAGAAAGGGATGGGTTATATTGGTGAGAAATAGAACGCGGATTTCAAGAGAGAGAGAGAGAGGGGCGAGAGGAAGGAGAAAGGATAGAGAGAGAGAAAAGCGGAACGAGAAGGGCCTCATGAAATATTGATCTCCCCGCATCGCGAACCCAATTGAATCGTCGGTCGTTCCTACCGATACGATTCGCAACGTCTTCACCCTAACTTCGGTTCCGTACGTGGGTAGCACCACGTAACTAGAATTTCCCCGGTCCAAGCACGGACGGTAAGATTAAAACCGATGCTTCGTCCCCGCTACTCGAAAGTTCCATACGGTGGTAGCAGTGACATGAACCGGAAATGCTCCTTTGGTTCGTTCCTTATTTAGCCTCACGTATCCATCTGTGGGGCCGAGGCCGGCCTCACGTATTCATGTTAGTCTCTTCCTGCAATAGATAATTTTAATAATTTTATATTTTAGAAAATATATTAAAAAAATCTTTTAGGAGATGGGCATATCTCTAAAACTCATACATTATCCGGATTTACGTCTATTCCTCTCTTATTACGTCTATTCCTCTTTTATATATAATAAATCCAATGAACTTTCACTAGTAAAAACGTATTTGGTTGAATTGAGACATATATTAAATTTCATTAAAACTATAAGTCTACTAAATGCAAGTCGGTCGTTCTGCTTTTGACTATAATGTCATCTATATACACTTTAACATTTCTCTCAATTTGATAATTGAACATCTTTTTCACTATTATTTGCTACTTGGCTCCTATATTTTTCAATCTAAATGATAAGACGCGGTAGCAATACATGTCTCGATTGATGATAAAAGAAGTATGTTCCTGATCCTTTAGTGTTATCCTTATTTGGTTATATCCTAAGAATCCATCTATAAAGGTGATGAGCTGGTGACCCAAGATAGTATCAACCAATTAATAAATACAAGGAAAACGATAGCTATCCTTCAAACATACTTTGTTGAGATTATAATCAAAATACATCCTCCTATTCCTATTAGACTTTTTAATAAGTATAACATTGGCGAGCATTGGTGGTATTGCACCTCGACAATAAACTTTACTCCTAACAGTTTATCTACTTCATTACTAATTGCTTACTGATGGTCAAGAGTAAACTTGTGAGGCTTTTATTTCATTGGTCATGTCTCAAGAGAAATGTTTAAGTAATGTTGAACTACGTTTAGGTCGATTCTTGGTATGTCTCTTGGTGATCACACGAACACCTTGACGTTCCCCCTAAGTAAACTGATGAATTGTATTAGTTTCTCCTCTGGCAGCATTGTCCCTACCTTGATAACTTGATCGGGACAAGCTTTGTCTAGGGGTACTTCAATCAGTAATTTCATTGGCTCTGGATACAGGGGGGACTTAGCAAAATCTCAAGGGTCCATAGGTGGCGTCTCGGGTTTTGCTTTATTTGGTAGGGAGACCATCGTAATGTAGCATTGGCGTGACTCCCTCGGATTACTTTTCAACACTCCAATGTTAGTCCTTGTTGAGAACTTCATTATCGTATGGTAGGTCAACACCACCACCCTTAGTCGGTTCAGTGTGGGCTGAACTATGATTGCATTATATGTCATGGGGATATCGATTATCATAAATTTGGTTAACACCATTTTGGAGGATGTCACTCATCCCCAAATGTAACATACAGATTCACAATCCTAAGAGCGGAGATCGAGTTACCAATGAATCCCATTAGTAAAGAAGTCATAGGAGTGAGGTTATTAGTCGAGAGACCGAGTTTTTAGAAAGTATCAAAGTAGAGGATATTAGCAGAGCTACTTGTATTGATCATGATCCTCTTCACTCGAGTGTTGATCATCCTCACAGAGTTTACCAAGGTATTGTCGTGGTTCAGGTCAAAGTTATCTCCTTTCTTCCTCCTTGAAGGTTATCTTCGCATTGTCCCTTGTTCTTGGGCACTTTTTAATAGTAGCTTTGGCATACACTTTGTGATTCGAGAAGCTATCTCCTCCCAATATGGGTCTATCAATAATGATGTCAATCTATCTCTCCATCGACCCCCTGAAATATGTTGAATCTCGGATTTTGATGATGAAGTCAATTGTCATTTGTTATCTAATCTATATGTTGAGATAAGTGTGCAGGATTAACTACGATGAAAGTAAGACATGCAGCAGGAGTTGCGCCGGAGTCAAGATAATGATCACGTTGGGAGTTCGAGAGTTCGACAGAAGTTCGGACAGTTGTCGGAGGTTCTACGGGAACAAATCCGAGAAGTCCATAAGCTTGCCAAAGAAGCTCGTCGGAACTCGCCAAGTGAATCATCGCAAGTCCAGGAGTTTGCCGGAAGTCCGCAGGAGCATCACCGAGGGTTCATCGGATGATCGACGGAAGTTCGCCAGAAGCTCGCCGGAAGAAGCGATTGACGCACGGAGCAAGTTGCAGTAAATGTCTTAGGAAAAATCATAGTTAGCACATTGATTAAATTGGAAATGGGAGGTGATCCCATTAACTTAATCTTGGGGCAATTGGGCCCCTGAAAAACCCGAATTGGGCCGAATGGATCAACCCATTCGAACCCTGATTTCTGCCAAGCGGTTGAACCGCCCAAGGCAGTAGGTTGCACCACCTGGGCTCAGTCTCCGAGCGAGACTGGGAGGTGCAACCGCTCCAGCCAAGCGGTGGCACCGCCTGGGGCTCAGTCTCCGAGCGAGACTGGGCGGTGCAACCTCCCCTAACAGGAGGTGGCACCGCCTGAGCTCGGTCTTCGAGCTCTGTCAAGAGGTGCAACCGCCCCTGACAGGAGGTAGCACCGCCCAGAGGCTCAGTCTTCGAGCTCTGCCAAGCGGTGCAACCGCTCCAGTCAGGAGGTGCAACCGCCTGATCCCGGAATTCCGAGAATTGACAGTTTTGAGCTCCAAATTTGAATTGGGTTGGGTCCTATAAATACCCCACTCATTCAGCACTGAAAGGGTATGAACTAGCACCGAAATCTTGATCCTTTTCTGTGATTCTTAGAGCTCAAAATTATTGTAAAGGCCAAAAGTTCTTCTCCCTCTATTCTTCCAAGTTCTGAGTTGTAAAGAGAGGAGAGAAAATTCTGTAAGGGTTGTCTCCTAAGCCCGTCAAAAGGAGTGAAACTGTAAAAGGGTGGTTGGCCTTCGCCTATTGAAGGAATGCCTCTAGTTGACGTCGGTGACCTCGTCGGTGGAGGAAGCCAAAAGTGGAGTAGGTCAAGATTGACCGAACCACTCTAAATCTCGGTTTATATTTACTTTGAGCATATTATCTTTACTGCAAACCTCCTCTGAAGCTTACTGCTTTCTACGCATATACGATCAGGTTTCAAGCTTTGCACTTTTCGAATCAGCGTTTAGACGTAAATCTGCTTTTTCGTACGATCATCATATTTCATATTGCGTTTACGTTTTGATTTCTACCATAACTGCAAACTGCCTTTATACCCTTGCTTAAACTGCATCTCGCCTAATCAAGTGATTTACGAATCAGCATTTAGACGTAAATCAGTTTCTTCGTACGAACGTCGTATTTCAGTTTGCGCTTATATTCTGGTTTTTATCATAACTGCAAACTGCCTTCATAGATTGACTTTAACATCATCTTGCTTGATCTTAAGTTAAAGTAATCTTATAATCGGCTTTCACACATAAATCATTTTTTATCATTCGAACGCTGTTTCGTTTTAATCGCAGAAAGTTTTCCGCTGCACTAATTCACCCCCCCCTCTTAGTGCTCTTGATCCTAACAAAATCGGGGTGAAAGTTCTCGGTGGCTTCGGATGAACCACCCAAGGTGTCCCTAACATATAAGTTTTTTGATATGCTCGTTTAAGTCACGATAATCCTCCATGTCATGATTATAATCTCGATGGAAGTAGTAGTATTTGGATCTGTCTCTTTATGACAGTAAGTTCTTCATTGGTTGAGGGTCTTTTAATAGCCTTTTCTCTTTTATTTATAAAAAAATTAGTTTTAGTCATATTCAGGAGGGTCAACTCAGATCTCAAGCGAGGCAACTTAGGTTGTTCGTTTCTCCTTCGCTGTGGTGCCCTCAAGGTCGAAGCAAATTACAGTTACTCCTATCTCGACCTTTTGCATGACTTAAAACTGCGTATAGAGTAGATTGTGTCACCTAGGGAGATCGTATATCTCTGTTTCCTTGCAGATCCTTAGGAGAGGGTGAAGGAGGTCAAGCGTCCTCCTCTCTAGCGGTGATCTACACAACAGGGTTGCGACGACGCTCCTCAAAACTCCAAGCCTGCTCTGAGGTGGAGAGGGAGAGGAGAATAGGAAAGGCAAGCAAGGGCTCTATAGCCCATGAGGCTCTGAATCCCTCCTATTTATAGAGGTCCCCTGTCAAACCCTAATGGGTCCTCCCCTAGTGGGTATTGGATCTGCATCCAATAAGACAAGGGCTCCGTCGGATATCTCATATCCGAACCTCTACTCATCGCAATGCCTACCATATGTGTGTGACCCTCTAGGCCCAATATCGAGCTAGCCGTGAGTCATACTTGTCAGAACTCTTTCTAACTCAGTGAATTATTATCTCTGTAATAATTCACTCGACTCATCGACTACGGACGTACTAGACCACTACGCCATAGTCCCCAAACGATACAGGGGAATCCAATCCATTGGACCTGTCTGTCCTCAGTTACCGTGTACCTATAGTCTCTCATCCATCTAATATCCCAGAGACCGTATATCGAGCATGGTGCTGTCAGACCCATACGGTTTCTACTCGAGTCTCGCTCTAATCGGATTCTCCCGGAGAACTCTTTCTCTCTCAACCTGAATGACCCTAGCCAGAGATTTGTCTAAGCAAGAACACATGGGATATTCCTCTCATAACGCCGAGAGTGGATGATCCTCTATCGACACTCAATAGCCCTCGTAAGGTCGACTACCACTCCCAATGATCAGCTGTACTAGATCTGGGACAGTCAAACCTATAATTCTGGTATCAAAGAGTGGAGCACTCATACAGGACATCCTTGGTGTCTCAAGTCTAAGGACCAAATACACCACTAGGACTACGTAATCGCTGTCTGACAATAAGGCATCATCAACCATCCAGCATTCCGTAAGCGGATCAATCAGTGAACTCATTCTCCAATGAGCACCTGTATTGTATCCCTAGTGTCCCTACACGAGCAGCTATGAGACCAGCTGCATCCATCATATGGACGGGTATACAGCACACTAGTCTGTCCGGTTATCACGATGTCCCTCTCAAGTAACCTATGACCGGGATTATTTAGGATATGTGTTTAAAGGTGAATCGATCTCATTATCGTGATCTCATCACGATCTGATTCCCATTGCACAAATCCAAGGACATCACAATATATATATATATGCATATATGCAATAGTTATAAAGTGATATATACCAAAATATAATAAGCAAAAATATTTTGTATCAAGTCACACGTGCCATCACTCATGTGATTGGCTTGCTGGGCACCTATGACTAGCACTTTCCACTCCTCGAATTTCATTGGTGAACCGAGTGACGAAGTTTGAGAGCGTTTCCTCCTCCCCTTGCCGAAGTCCAAGAAGCGTTGTCACCGATGGCCTCGAGCGCACATTCCCTAGGAAGTGAAGCTCGAACTCCCTTGTGAGCCAAGCAAAAGAACTAATAGAGAGTGGCTTCATATGGGTATATCATTCTCATGTTGAACCTCTTAACATGGTCGAGAAGACATGGCACATCAGAGCATCTGAAGTGCCATACAATAACATTTGAGCACAGAAAGCAATAATGTGCTATATCAGGTTGGTACTGCCATCGAATGCCTCCAACAACGCGAGGTAAAAGTTTGCAGAGATTAGTTCCTCTGGATTTTTTTGGATGAATGGGGACCAACCCGAGGTGGGGTCAACCAGCGCTTCCTCTTTGGATTGTCAAAACTTCTATTTGATCTCCTTTAAGCGTCGGTCCATTTATCGTAGTTGGATTCGCAAGGAATCATCCGTCGAACTTACCGATTGGGTCTTGAATTTAGACAAGATAGAGTGCTGGTGTGGTCTATTGAATTTCACGGTTGGGGAGCAAAGTGCCCCCTCGGTCGATAGTTTGATAAGCCTCGGGCGCTCTTGGGATGTCACATTAGGTGGGGGAACCTCGATGGGTGCTAGTGCCAATGGTGGTTAAGCTATTGATCGCGATTGAGTTGGGGCAAAAGTGGAGTAATGGCTTGTATCATACCCGTTAGTGTCTACACTTACTTGGTGAGGTTTAAGAACACCTCAGTAGGGACGAGTAGGTGGCTTGGGATCATCCCTGAGGACGAGAGGCCCAAGTCATTGAATAGATGCCAGTATCACATCGGCGTTGTGCTGAGGTGGATGCATCCACATGCAGAAAAGGATGGTTACTATCCTTTTGAGTGAAAGTATTATAAGTCAGAGGACAAAGCCTCCTCGCTCAAGCACTTGTTGAGAGGGTTGGCAGATGCACAATCCTATGATACTAGGCCCTCCTTCTAGCGTCAAAATGATGAGAGAAAATATCATTGATGTCTATGTCAGCCCGATATGGTCCGGACCCTTATATGCAAGGTTATCCGAGGTGCCTTCAAAGTGGAAACGTTGAGCTCTTGAGATACTTCTTGCATGAAGATCGAGATCGAGAGAAGTTTCCCGACCTAGTCCCTTCGACACCCAAGTTGATAACCCGAGTTATATGAGTGCAAATGCGAGTAGTAAAAAAAAAGTAAACCCTCTCGTTATCATGTTGAAATCCAGTTTTATACCTAATCACAAAAGATCAAAATATTTCATAAAATATTATATGGGGAGACAGCCTCTAATTGCCCCCAATAGTTCTATCTTGGTCTTTTATATGCGTGGGCGACAAGAGAGAGTACAATCTCGAACTATCTTGGACCTGCTTTGAACTTTTGTCCATGCGCGCAGACAGATGAAAAGTGACCTAGATCCTTCTCCTCCGCCGCATACTCTACATGACAACTATGTATGGATGACCATAGCTGATAGTATATTCCTTATCAAAGGCAAAAGATTTGAAATCGTCTTCTTGTGAGTTTAGATGAAATGAGATACTACATGTTCTTTCTCAAGACCTCATACTAACACACCGAGTACATGCCATAGAGGAGCATAATTGGCAGGAGAAGAATGACTGAGATCAACGATAACCAAAGCCGACATGTATATACATAATTCGACTAACGTTATTGTGACATAAAGCTGCAACGAATTAATGTAATGAATTCATATAGATTCTCGGCTAATCTATGCTCGTTGATGCTGCAGTAGCGGAGCCACCGTCGTCGCCGGAGCCGGTAGCGCCCGCAGCAGCATCCGGTTTGATCTCCTCCAGCTGCTGTAGGACTTGCTGGACCTCCGGCCGGGCCGCCGGTGACGGATCGACGCAGTGCAGGGCCAGCTTCAAGGCGTTGAGCAATTCGTCCCCTGTCGTCGTCCCCTCCGCATCTCTCATCAGTTCCAGGTCGAACACCTCGTTCGTCCACTCCTCTTTCACGGTCGAGGCCACCCAACGTGGCAGGTCCATGCCGTTCATCACCTCCCCTGGTGACTTACCTGTCAGGAGCTCGAGCATGATGACTCCGAGGCTGTAGACGTCGGTCTTCGTGTTGGCCTTCTTGAGCTTCGACAGCTCCGGAGCTCGGTATCCGAGCACACCGGATGTGGCGATCACAGTTGAGCTAGCAGCGTTGGTCATCAGGCGCGAGAGCCCGAAATCGGAGATCTTGGCGTTAGCGCTCTCATCGAGGAGGACGTTGCTGCTTGTCAGGTTGCCGTGGATCATGTTCAGGTCGCCGTGAAGGTAGAGGAGGCCCCCGGTTATGCCCTTGGCTATCTTCATCCTCGTAGGCCAATCTATCGATATCTCAGGTCCCCGAGCTGCGTTAGCGAAACAGAGAGTATCGTATCAATATACCACCTTCGTTCTCATAGTAAAGGTGACGAAGAAGAAACTATGTTGAGCTTACCATGTAGAAAAGCTGCAAGGCTTCCCTTAGGCATGAAGTCGAAGACGAGAAGCTTCTCCCCTTTGGGGCCTAAGTAATAGGCTCGCAGAGACAAGAGATTCTGATGCCGAACCTTCCCAAGCTCACTAACCTCCGCCTCGAACTCCTTCTGGCTCTTGGTAATCTTCTCTCGCAGTCTCTTTACTGCAACTTGGTTCCCATCCTCCAAGGTGGCCTTGTACGCGGTCCCGTAAGTGCTCTTTCCCAGTATCTCCGCCGTCGCGCACAGCAGATCGTCCGCAGTGAACGCCAGCTGGCCCTCGAAGTGGACCAGCTTCCCCCCGGCCTCCCCGCCGGACTCCACCTCAGCTCCCGAAGCAGCCCCGGGCTTTTCGGCTCTTCCGGTGGCAGCTGCATCGCCATCGGTTTTCTTGCCCGAGGACCTTCTTTTCCTGATCACGCACCACAGCAGAACACAGCAGAGCAGTAGCAGCACAGCGAGGACTGCCCCTGCGACTATGAGAATGATCGCCCTTGTGCTCAGCTTAGCGTGAGGTTGCCCTGCAGGGTTGGATGGTGGAGGAAGATTCGGAGCAGGAGAAGAAGGACAAGGGACTGAACTGCTGTAACCACAGAGCTGAATGTTTCCTCTGAAAGAGCTCGAGTTAAACTTCTGGGCGAGGAGAAGAGGCACTTGGCCTGATAAATTGTTGTTCGATACATTGAACAAGGTCAGAGCAGTAAGGTGCGTCAAGGAGGTAGGAATCTTTCCGGTGAGGTTGTTCTCCGACAGGTCCAACTGCGACAGATTAGTGATGTTTCCAAGTGTCGCCGGTATCACACCGCCTACCAGGTTCCGCTTCAGTGACAGCACCGATAGGTTCTTAAGCCCGTCGATGGCGTCCGGTATCTGGTTGTCGATTTGGTTCCCCTCGAGATTTAATCGGACCAGCGACGACAGGTTGCACAGTGTAGCAGGAAAGCTTCCTCCTATATTGTTGTGAGAAAGATCCAAGATTTGAAGCATCGGCAGTGTGCCGATGTCTTCCGGTATGCTTCCGCTAAGTCGATTGTTACTGACTGTAATCTCTGTGAGCATCCGTAGCCTGCTGAGGGAGATGGGGAGATTCCCACTGATGGAGTTGTAATCAAGATACAGGGTCTGCAGCTGATAGACTTGGCTGCCGCCGTTGGTCGCACCCCAAGTGTCAGGGACGGGACCAGAGAGATGGTTATGTTGAAGTGAGAGGAAGGTGAGCGAGGCGGAGCGAGTAATGTTCACGGGGAGGGCACCTGAGAGATTGTTGAAGCTGAGGTTCAGCCTGTACAGCTTGGTGGAGTTGGCAATGGAAGAAGGAATGCTCCCGGTGAGCGAGTTGTTGCTGAGATCGACGGTCTGGAGCACGACGCAGTTGCCGATGGACGGAGGAATGGCGCCGGAGAAGCGGTTGTTGAAGAGGTAGAGGCCTCTGAGGTCGGGCAAGAAACCGATGGCCGAAGGGATCTGGCCGCCGATGGAGTTGTCGTGGAGGCTCAGTTTTCGTAAGGCGGAGAGCTGGCCGATCTTCTCGGAGATGTGGCCGCCAAGTCCCCTCCAGGGGAGCTGGATGGCGATGACCTTCCCCATGACGCACTTGATCCCCAACCAGGCGCCGGAGCAGGCATCGAGGCCGGTGTCATTCCAGCTGCGGAGGCGACCCCGGGGGTCATCCAAGGCGTGCTTGAAGGCCTGGAGGCCTTGGTAGTCGGCCTGGCTGATGATGATTCCGTCCCAGGACTCGATGGAGGCCCGGCTGGGGAGAGCCAGCAGCAAGGAGAGGGCAATGTGGAGGTGAAACAGCATCGAAATCCGGTCGAGCTGAAAGTGGCGAAGGCTGCTCCTGGTGGCGGAGTGCTGATACGGAGCTGCCTTGGAGCTACGCTGCTTCCGTCTCTCCATGTTCCCTTCCCTTGGGTTTTGGCATTGTTCCAGCCGCCTCTTCATTCGCATGCTAACTTGGGAAGGAGACAATAGGAGAAAGAAGAAGAGGAGGGATGAGTAGCGATGAGGATGAGAAGGTCGGAAGTCCGCTGATCTCCTTGGTTGAGATGTTTGTTTTGTTTGGGATGAGGGAATCAGGGAAGAAGGCTATATCCTTATTCTAACGGCTAGTCTGCCTCCTGTTCCTCTCTCTTTTTTTCTTTTTCTTTTTCCCTCTCTTTCGTGTAGCCAAGTGTAGTGATGATGATGGGCGGCGTCTGGCAGTAGGGTTGTGGGAGGATGTTAGAAGGGGCTTTAGCGACACCGAGTGACGCTCCCACTCGGTCATAACGGCTACATTGTTTGAACGGGGCCACGCAGCGGGTCGGTGCGGTCTCCCTCGTCGATGGCATCCATCGCACATTGGAGGAAGACAGGAGGGAGATGTGACCATGGAGATTATAGCTTGGGAGACGCAGCTTCGATGATGTACGAGGATGAATGGATCCATCCATCTCCCGTCTTCACTTTGATGTGGAAGATATGATGACATATCTCTTGATTTTGCATTTCGGTGTTTTTATTTTCCTAAGTGTACTACCAAGACATATTTACTCCTCCTGCCATCTAATGCCCAAACACCACCGTCAGATGCACCCGCTGCATATTCAATTAAACTAGAGAATAGTTGTCGATGGATGGATCACCAACAACGGTAAGTAGCATCAACAAATGACTCCATAGTAGACCTGCGGGACGGTACTGGTGGAACCATTAGACCTGACACAACAGTAGTGGAAGCGCCATAAATTTTGCCTCTGCCCGCACTCATAGCGCTCGCTGCACATTCCCCCCCTTCTCCACCCACCCAATCAATATTGCTAAGTCTCCTTGATTTCCTTTTTGACTCCGAGAGAGAGAGAGAGAGAGAGAGAGAGAGAGAGAGAGAGAGAGAGAGAGAGAGAGAGAGAGAGAGAGAAGGGAGCGGCATCAAAAACACGACGTTCACAACCACGACAACGTTGGTTTGGATAACCCACGACGAGAGGCCAAGACGAAGGAACTTCATGCATCGACTCATTTCAGCTACATTTTAAACAACGAGCATATTCCCATCAGGGTTACGAAAGACGGAACAAAATAGAGGAGGACAAACAGGAGATCGTAAGGATGGTAGGCCAAAATCATAATAGCAAGTGTCTATAGTGGGTGTAGCAAACATTGATACCACCGCTGCACGATGTCATCATGTGGACATGTAGCACATTGGGAATGAACCTACCCCAGTTCTATTCAGTGGGGGCCCTCCCTCCATTTCTTACTGATATAATAAACCAAAAGACAGTACGTAACCAAACCCTACAGTTCCAAATCCATGAGAAAACTAATTGAAATATGTAAATTACTTGGTGAACTAAGTTCGGCTTTCATTTGAAAATTCAAGCAGTATAAAGTTGACCATAATAGTACTTGCACATCATCAAAATGCCAGCCAAAGAAAAAACTTGACAGGGAATGTTCTTCAAATCCAAGAATATCCTTCCTAACTCACGTTGGAATGATGTGAAACATACAGATTTGTCAAACTCTTGTATGTCTGATACCTACGCTAAAAGCTAAAGTTGGCTGCAGTTGATGGAATCACAAATGGCCCTACAAATATGAAGTTTATGTCAATTAATACCTGTGGAAACACCCTTACCTACAACTCCAACAGAAGAGTTGGCTCCACTTGAATAGGCAAAACTTCTAACTACAAATGGGATCAATTAGTACATATGAGAACATGCCCTAATGGACACTCAAAAAGAACAGTATTAAGAGAATTGGTTGAAAGTTAGTAAGTGAGCTTTTGATGAAGTTAATCGAAGAAGAACTCATGTGAAACACAAACCCTAACATACACTGAAAAAGAAGCATTGTGATAGTTGACTTGGGTTAATAGACATACTTTTTAACCACAAATTGCGTTAATAAGATGACTAACAATTAATACCTGTGCAAACATGCGCTACACGTACACTCAACAAAGAAGCACCAAAAGAAAAGGCTGCTTGATGATTTTCTTATAAAGTGATTTTCCGTTGCGAGCGCAACGAAATAATTAGCAGCAGAGATGCCAACAACCTCTAGCAACTAGTTGACAACCTCATCTACTTATAAATGGCACTAATGAGAAGTTGAGGTCAGTTAACACCTTCATAAAGCTTTCCTAGCAGGAGATTCAACCAACCTAAGAATCTTGATGCACAGAGCACTTGTGACTGAACACAGAAAGTATGAAAACTTACCAAGGACTTTTACATGACAGATAATATGAAATTCTTTCCCTAAAATTTCATGTTACCCTAGTGTTCCCAAGCAAAGTCACTTAGTTTTAGTCGTAATAAAAATATCCTTAATGAAGTAATTCTTGTAATTTACCCAGTCATGCTAAATTTAAAAGGAAAAAAGAAGTTCAACATGTTAACATTCATGTAACTAAACGAAACCACATTTTACAGAGCGATCGTGTTTAAGATTATAGAATAAGATGGCATATAGTTAAATGAGATAGTAGGAATTAAGTAGCAATGACATAATTACATAACATAGTAGGAATTTTGCAGTAGTTAATGGATTGTACCAACGTTTTTAATTTCAAATAATACTGTCCATATCGAACGGTATGTATTGGTCTGCCAGCAGACCGGTACGCAGACCACCCGCTACCGTCGATTGGAGTTGTTTCCACCTCGTTACCACCCGCTACCCGATGGTATTAGCCAAGGGAGAAGAAAGAAGAGGGAGAAGAAGAGGTGAACCTGGATATCCGACGCCGCTCTCCCTCCTTGTTTGAGGTGACAAGGCCTTGGCGTCGTCGATAACTTCTCATCCGTGAAGGGAGAAGAATCCTCGATAATGTCGCAGGGAGAAGAAACCAAGCGTCATCAAGGTGGCGTTTCTTCTCCCCAAGCAGGCAAAAGAGACGAGGCGACATCTCCGACGCCGCTCTCCCTCCTTATTTGAGGTGACAAGGCCTTGGCGTCGTCGATGACTTCTCATCCGTGCAGGGAGAAGAATTCTCGACGATGTCGCAGGGAGAAGAAACCAAGTGTCATCAAGGTGGCGTTTCTTCTCCCCAAGCAGGCAAAAGAAACGAGGCGACGACGTCACCTCGTCTCTCTTTTTTGCACGAGGAGAAGGAAACAGTTTCTTCTCCCCACCTTCTCTTCACACAGGCAGAGATGAGGTGATGTCATCTTTTTATTATTATTATTATTATTATTATTATATATATATATATATATAATAAAAAAGACGACGTTACCTTTTTTTTACTCTATATATATATATATATATATATATATATATATATATATATATATATATATATATATATATATATATATATATATATATATATACCGCTCAATATTTAATACCGTACTCGAACGAATCTCGAAACTTCGATACAATATAAAATTTCAATCCTTAGATTGTACCCCCTACAAATTCTTGTAATTTGCAATAGCACAATATGGGTACAAAAGTTTCATCTATCCAATCAGGATATCTGTAACCAACTAAGGAAAATACATGATTTATCCTTATTTCAATAGTATCTGACTTCCCAAAAAGATTTAAAAGATGTCATCCATAGGTTTACATGGTCACGTCAAAATGAGATTTAAAGTTAACATGATAATACAAGAATCCGAACTCCACAGACCTAGTTGGTAGGATCTCTTTTTGTGAAAGTCATGTAAATAATGCTTCAACCTGATAATGCCCAATGGAGCAAAACAGCAGAGACAAACTATGCAGCTAATCACAAAGTCTGATGTCTCAACCGGATTTCCTCATGAATGGAAGAAAAAAGCAACAAAGCATTAACAAAGAAGATAAACTGAAATTTATTTGACCAAACCATGTAGCTATCTCTCCTGTCAGGTGTAGATGTATGCATTATGTTAAGGTGATGCATAAAAGTGTTATCATAAGAACTTGAATTGAACGAAAAAAAAAAAAGAGAGAAAAGAAGTATTTCGATAATGGAGATGCATCCATATAATAAGTCCCAGATACATAGGGATATAGAGAAACTACTTCAGGCACAAAAAAATCACAAGCATGTGCACACACCATAGGTAGAACAACAATAAAAGAACTAATGTCCCAACTATTTGAGATTGACAGTACTACATGGACTCTTTTTCCACTACTGAGTTCTGTATTTTTAGTTAAATCCATAATTCCAAGATAAGTCTTCTTAACTCTCTTTTCATCTTAGTTAAATCAATACCATTCAATTTTTTAATATAATTCCTAGACAAGTCTTGAGTCTCTTTCCTCTTTCCTTTCACCACTAATACTAATTCCTAGTATACATCAATAATTCCCAGAGAAGTCTTAGATTCTTTCCTCTTTCCTTTCACCACAAATACTAGTTGTCCCATCTTGTCCAGCCAAAACATCAAAAATTCCTCCTATAACATGTTCACATCATCTTAAGGTGATTCATAATACTAATTATTCACAAACAAGAATATTTCTGTTCTTATCTTTTCCAGTAACTTCACGTGTCTACCTCAACATTTTCATCTCAGTAAGAGGAGACTTAAAAGGACTAATTTAGAGATGCTAGCTCAAAAGATCTTAAGTAGGGCACGAGAGTATTATTGAATAAACACTTACGGAAAAGCCTCTATCGCCTCCTTACTAGAGAACTATGCAAAAAGAACCAACCTCCAGTGCCTCCTTATTGAATAACCATGTAGGGTCTCTTATCAAAACAAGACTAAGACTAAAACTGAACTGAATGCCTAAGCAGTGATCTCCTAGAATTTTTACTGTCTAATCAACTGGCGAAAAATCAGTGTAATATCATTTAAGATATTCACAAATTATAGCAGCTTCCCCTTATCCAGTAGAACAACATAAATAAAAGGTTATTCTAAATGTATTATTGATTTCTAAATTTGTCAACAATTAACATCCATCCACACAAAGATAAAAAGAAATTGTGAAACTCAATACAGAAGCAACAAAGAACTTCTCCAGCAATAGATCTGATATACCAACTCTCTACTATCTAGCATCTGAAGACAACCAAAACATAATTGCACCAAAATGAACTCTACAAGGCAGAATCTGCTTACTAGATTCTGAAATGTACATTAATTTCTTTCAGATCTGAGAACTCTTGACACCCCCTACAAAACATAGTAGTCAGATCGATCTGATACCTAAAAAACAGAATGTCAAGATGAAATAAGGAGATCCAGATCTAATTATGACACCCAAGGCATACCGAAGAGATTAGATCATACAATTCTTCCATAGATCTAAGGTGTAACATACTGTATGCATCGATAACCACATAAAGTAACAAGAACATTTAGTCCGATGTCTGTATATAGAACAAAAGACATTGCTGAAAGAAACCCTGGAACATATCAATGGAATATACTTTTGTTTCATACAAACAAGAGGGAGGAATAACAAGAAATCAAGAACCTCGGCGCAGTTGAGAACTGTAGATTGGTAGATCAGACACGGGCAGCGGCGACGACGGCAGGTCCAGCCGAGGCGGCTCCTCCAAGAAAGGATAAGAGACTGCTGGCAGCGCCCGTTTCCTGTTCATCGAGGAAAAGATCCTCCGGCACCCGGAAAGCCCCATGGGCGCCGACGATGGCAGCACCGGCGACCAGGGCTGAGATCAGAAGCGACCCGACGGAGGTGAGGAAGACTACGAAAACGGTGATGAGGACAAGACTGCCGAGGGTCTCGCGATCCGAGAAGGTCCGGCCAAGGATGACGAGCGGCGGATCTGAGGGGCGGAATAGGTAGAGGAGACACCAGGCGGCGAGGAGGGCGAGGAGAACGACGAGAGAGAAGGGGTTGGTGATGAGGGAGATGGCGAGGACGGCGGCGACGACAGCGGCGTAGTTGACGCGGAAGTAGGTGAGGTTCTTGCGGAGGCGGTAGGAGGCGTCGGAGAGGGAATCCGGACGGGAGAAGGCAGATCGGTCGGCGAGCTCCGACCAGGGGCGGCGGTTGGAGAGGGAGCGGCCGACGGAGTCCGAGAGGCGGGAGAGGAAGAGGCGGAAGGCGGGAGTGGCGACGGGGACGGCGGAGGAGGGGGCGACGGGGGCGGCGGAGGCGGCAGGGGGGTTTGAGATGGGGAGGGGAGGCAGGGAGGGGGCGGAAGACATCATCTCCGGCGGGAGAACTTCCGGTGAACTACTTGTAGATCTCGGAAGCGCTCTAGTCGTGGGGTAAAGCTTCACTTCGCGGGAGGCCTTCCGGTGAACTACTTGTAGATCTCGGAAGCGCTCTAGTCGTGGGGTAAAGCGTCACTTCGATATAAACGCAAGAAGAGTGCGGTCGGCGGTTCGCGTCGGTACTCTGCTCCGAGGAGCATCATAAATAAACTAATGTCAGCGAGAGCTACACACCAACTAAGTGGACTTGTGTTGCACAAAAGCGCCATAACTACAGACGTTGCCCACACGTATCACAATGGAAACGTTTTTTATAGAGCGAAACGGGTCAAAGATAAATGGACTCGATGACAGACTCGTTATTCATACTCGTCGTCGCAAATGTGGAATGATGTCCTCCACAACGTAGTCGGTGATCAACTCATAAAATCTCTGCGACGGATGGATGGCATCATAAAACACAAATCTCGACACGTCCGGGCAAGCTGCGTTCAACCGATTGCAAAGAGGACCTACTTCGAACATCCCCGTCCCGCAACATCCTCTCTTGGTTTCCCGGAAACCTGAATCGAACCAGAGCACATTTCGACAGCGTTAGGTAGAGTTACTCGAACTCCAAGCTGGTCGTTCTGTTTGATCGAGAGGGAGAAGTGATGCAGGTCGGCTTACCATACTTGGCTGCATTGTTGAGGACCTCCATCAAGAAGTCATACAAGTCGAGGTAGACAAACTTGCTCCCGGGAAGAGATAGCTGGGTCTTGAGCAGAAGGTGCTTGAGCTTGGAATTGTAGTGCCGCGCATCTGAGTTCTGCTCATCGACGCACGTCCGGACGACAGAATGAACCACGCTTAGCGTCATTTGGAGCGGTAAGCACCCGATCGGAGGAAGGCCAGCGACTATGAACCTACGGCCTCCGAGATCGTAGCTACCCTGCATGCATGAAACAGCAAATGAACAAGGAATCGACTACGAAGTGCTTGCGATGGAAAGCATCGATTACCTTGAGAAACTTGTGGAGGTTTTGGAGCAGGAAATCTTGGTACTCATCTATGGTCATCGCAGTCCTGGTGGTGGTGGGCAGGTCATAGTAGTTCAACAGGAAGTCATTGGTTCCCGCACTGACGAGGAACAAAGCGTCGCTTACGATTCTTTTGGCGTCCTCCTCCCCAGCAACAGCTTTGAGCCTGGCGAGGTACTCCTCGAACATTTCCAATTGCCTCGATATGGGGATCGTGTTCAGGAGAGCCGAGGTCGCGTCGTCGAACCCCGACCCGGCCGACGCGAAGTTGACGCCCGTGCGGATGTCGTCGTCCGAGAGATTCGGGTCCATGAACGGCGGCGACAGCTGCTTGATCTCGAGCTCGGAGCAAAGAAGGTCAGGCACAAGCAGGCCATTGGAGAGCCTCCCTGTCGCAACGCTTCCCGGGAAGTCCCGGCCGTAAGGGGGATGGTTGCCCCTGACCAACGTGAGGATGTAGCCATTGTTTCCGGTGTCCAGCGTGGAGTCACCGAAGTACAGGACGGCGGAGAAGTCGGGTGCACGGGTGCCGTTGTCAGCGGAGGCGGTGAAGTCGAAGAAGAGGGAGGAGAAGAAGAGGAGCAAGTGAAGGAGGAAGCGTGCCATGCTTGTCACCGGGCCAAAGCTTGGGTGCATGCATGCGAGGTTATATACTCGGGAGTGTGGATAAGGTTGAAGAGGGGAGGATTAATTGATCGTTTATTCACCTGTTAATCCATATCTCATTCGGATCCGCCATGAAGACACCATATCAAGGTTGATTTAATGGAAAATGACAACTCCGTTTTCCTTTATTAGAGCACGGAAGAGGGTTTCCATTGATCATCGGTTGAGTGGAAAGGGTATCGATTAACCATCTGATAATTAGGTTAAGAACACTGTGTGCAAGGAAAGGAAATCTTATTCCTACAAGGAAAGGAAACAAACAACTGTTCCATGGCACCAACTGAATCCTATTAAGTAAATGATGGGATAATGTTCCAAATATAACAAATTAAGGAAATCTTATTCCTTGTGGTTCCAATTTTGTGTGGAATTAACTTCACTTGTCAATTAAATTCAGGAGTAAAAGTCAATGTTTTCCATTGGACCAATCTGTATACTAAGATTAACATTAGGACATGGTGAGCTTTGTTGCTCATGAGATTTGGCAGTCTTAAATTCATTCTAAGTACCTTAATTCAATTATGTTTATTTTTCTTCTACGTCATGAGAATCGAATCGGGAAACGATCCATCCCATAAAACCTCGGATCAACTAATCGGATCGCATATTTAATTAAAAAAATATTTTAAAAAAATATTTAAAAATCAACTAATATTAGAAACATAAACATTATGATAATTTTGTAAAACCGAGTTGATTTTAATTTATTTCTCACGTCAATCCCAATTTTATTAACATAAATGCCCTCTTAAATGAATAATTTAAAAATATTAATTAATTAATTAATTAATTATATTTAATATAAAAAAATAATGTTAAGGATATTCAAATAATCTATCACTATATTAGAAAATTGGATCGATTTATTTTATGCAACTTTGATTTATTCTTTCCATTAATTCCTCCATATCCCGAATTCCTATCACAATAGATTGATTCGTCCTTCACGCAAAACCTTTATGTAGATTCATTAGTCCAGCTTGCATGCATATCCGTGGAATAAGAGAGGAAAGCATACGCCAAAGCTCATAAATGGTTTCCAAGTAGGGAGCTATAAGGATTGCTTGCTTCGTCTCATCCGAGACGAAGCAAGGATTGCTTGATTCGTCCTTCACGCAAAACCTTTATGTAGATTCATTAGTCCAGCTTGCATGCATATCCGTGGAATAAGAGAGGAAAGCATACGCCAAAGCTCATAAATGGTTTCCAAGTAGGGAGCTATAAGGATTGCTTGCTTCGTCTCATCCGAGAGGTGTGGTGGACGACGAATCGCACTGATAGCTTTTTGATTCGGGAAAGTCAATATCTCGAAGCAAGAACTGCTTTCTTCGTCATCGTTCCCATTTCGTGTTGGATTCATGAATGATAAACGTACTAGAGAAGAAGAACGTTCCCCAAATATTTTTCGACTCGGATTAAATGAAAAGGGAACACTATCACTGTGTTCGGAAAGAGGAGTCGTCGGCATCTCATGATTTGCATGCGGTGAGAGCCGTCCGTACCCGACGCTGGTAAATCTTATATTTTTACCACACTCGTCATGAACAATTTCTAGGTTTTTGTTTTGTGACAGTGCGATATTGACAGAATATTAACATATACGACGCATGCGGTGACGGTGAAAGGGTGGCAGCTCGTTAATGCATATGACATGCTGCCGCATTCGCAGTGGCAGGAGATTATACGGCCGTCTCTGTATTCGCTCAGGCGGCTGCCATTTTCTCTGCTGCTATTAATTTCCACCTCCGTATCTCGTGACTTGTGCGATCGTACTCGGTTGAATTATGTCCGCACCTTGCCCTTAGTTTTCTTCTTGGAGGCATCATACGCTGCTCAGCCTCGTCTTCTGGGTGTATGTTTGCATCTAACGTTTCCTTTAGAGCTGTGGGATCATAGGTCAATTGCACTTCCCTTTCCGAGGATATCTGCTAAAACACGGAACCAGGTCTACGGAAATGCTTGGCTACTCGATGAATAAAGCATAGAGAGAGAGAAAGAGAAGGGTTGAAGGAGAACGCAATTCACATCCTGTTACGTACCTTGAACTGGTATGAAGGTGTGCCTTACCATATGTTGAGAAGGAAACAAGCAGCTTGGGAAGCTTCGTAGTGAGAATGGTGACGTAGCTACTAGTTATGGTGTGAGAAGAAACCAACTGCTGCTGGCAAATGGAAAGCGTAGAATAATATGCGGAAGTGGATGAGAATAAGAGAGGGTGATACTACGCATTCCCCACGCATCAAACTCCTCCTAGAGTAGTAGTAGTACGAAGAACCCATAGAACTCAGGATAGATAGCGCATTAGACTTGAAAGCAGAACCACCAAATGGTTTCAGAATTCATGTTCCTCATCGTCCATGGCGCTATCCCTCCTGAGCTTTACAGATTCTTCCTTACTTTTGCGTCGTCAACCCACCGCGAGAGAGAGAGAGAGAGAGAATGAGAGGGATGGGGAAGCCTTGGGGCTACTGGGGTGTATTTATAGTTGGATATGTACTCGGGTGGGTGGCATAGCTTTGTTAGAAAGGAACTCAGCTTCTCCAGCCTTTATATGCCGAATTTAATGGCCTGTGCAGGCATTAGGTGAGTTGGTGGGAAAATAAAGCTCCACCAATCATTTCCACAGGTTGCAGACTAATCTCTGGCGGTAGTGTAGCTTTCCTTTTCACTGTTTCCTTCATGTGAAGTAGTTCTTGGACTGTGCAGCAGCGCAGTGGCCATCGGCTCTGGGCATTTCTTCAGATGCTTGAGGTATATACATGTCAGGATTCACCGGTAGGAGCTTGACCGAACGTCGAATGGCACTTGAATGAGGATTAGGGCAGTCTTAGTTACAGAGGAAACCTAGGTTTAACCGGTGCAGAAGCACCACCACTCCGCCCTCGGAACTTGGAGTGCTTCAACGTCTTTCTCCTACCCTCCTCTTCCTCGTCGCTCCCCGTCACCGGTTCCGAGGGCTCTCTTAAATGGCTAAAGGACACTCCCTTTCGTCCGCTCTCGGCTCTCCCTTCTTCCTGCGCACTAAAGCTGACACCCTATCCCTGCCAAAGTTTACGGGCTCCATCCTAACCTAACTTTGGAGAGCAGTGTCACCAGGTTATTGTAGCAGCTGTACATCACATCACTGTGCACAGTGGCCACCGATGTGATGACGCTAGCTTCATGGGCTTTTGAGTTCTTGACCAGTAGGGCTGCTTTAAAGGACATGAATGGATTGATGCTTATGACCTACAGATTTCACTTCCCCTGCTGGATATGTAGGCTGTGATTTCGTGGATCCTCTGTGGCTCTCCTCTTAGCATTAAATATTTAGTCTTCACACTTCATCATACATACGCTATACTTTCTAATCAGCTGTGATCTTGCTAAAATTAGTGGAGACTTTGTAGCGATGATCCATAAGAGGAGTAATAACTCAGGATCATGTAGTTCCTATAAGTCCATTAATTTTAATTATTGCAACAAACGAGTGTGTCAAGATTCGTGATTGATACATGAGAAGGAAGCTCAATGGCAATGGGAGCAATCATGCATGTTCCATGAGCCCTCCAAGCCAAACCCAGCTGCCATGCCGCACTCCATCCTTCCCTCCGCACCATCGCATCGGTCGCAGACCCACTCCAGGAACAGCCTCAGGGGAGGTGCGCCGTCCGTGAGCGCGCGTGGACACCGTGCGGTCGGTGGTGCGGCGTTTCGACCGGCTGCAGGCCTACAAGTAATTCGTAAAGAGCTGCCACGTGATCGACGGCGACGTCCATCTCGTATCGGACCTTCCGGCGCTGACCAACCGCAAGCTCGTCGAGTTCCTCGACGAGGAGTGCCACCTGCTCAGCTTCTGGGTGGTGGGCAGCCAGCATCTCTGCGGCGGCCTCGAATCGACTGCGTCGGGAGTCTCTGTTCCCACTCTGCCTTGGCTCTCTCGTATTCCTCTCAGGTGGCAAACACGTAATGCATGTGATCAGGAATACGACAAAAGTCACACGTCCATGCAGAGGCATCGGTGAAGTCATCGAGTTACGGAAACTAATATGTATTCTTCGTAATTAAGTAAGCACAACCAATGGCAAACCAGACCTATTACATGACATTTAAGCCCACTTGGCAAGGAGAGCCATCAAGCCTGCGCCTGCGAGCAGAGAAACATTCAACGCAAACTGTAGCTTCGGTTTGCTCTGTACCCTCGGGTGCATGAAATCTGCAGCCAGCAGGTCAACCAACGCCATGTATATCAAGATCCCCGCGGCGACAGAGTCCAGAAGTCCTTGAACGATCAATGCAGTAGGGCTGTTCTCGTTGTACACGGATGATATCCCAGTGCCGATGGCGATCCCAACCGGAGTCGTGAGCGAAAAGAAGAGCCCCATTGTCACCATTGCCTTGAACTCGAACCTTGCCTGCAACGAGAAGGAACTCCAGAAGAGGAATATTTCCAATGAGGAAGAAGAAGAAGCAGCTATTCATGCAGCAAAATAAGCGTACCTGAACGATACAGCCTCCGAGACCCATGCCTTCGAAGAACTGATGGAAACTGAGAGCAACTACCCGCGGTCGTATGGTGGATGGAGACTCCGATGCCCCCAAAGAGATCCCGATGATCACAGAATGCACCACGATCCCGAGCTCCAAAACCTAGCTCGCGGTTCTCGTTAATTCGCGGTACATCGACAAGGTTTGTGAAGGCACAAGGTGAAGCATCGGTTCCTTACCTGAGAAACAACACGATGTCGGATGAGCTGGGCCGAAGAATCCTCCGGCTGCATCACAGCGGCACGATGCGTGTGACCGTGAGTTGCCTCCACATCGCCATTCGTGGCTTCGCTCAATGAAGTCGGCCGCAATCTGTCACCGTTTAATCGGCTGAAGTATCCGGTGGCGAGGGTGTCCACCATCAGCGTCCCGATAGCGCCGACCATCGCGCAGAACCCCGCGAACGGAAAGTCCTGCCAAGGACTCGCGGCCAGACATCAGGAGGTCAGGGTCTCGAACGCATCCGGCAATATGTGGATGAAGCCGGTGGCCAGAATGACTCCGGCGGCAAAAGCTTTGATGACGAAGAAGATGTCCTTCTCCGGACGAAGCGACTGTATCCACATGCCAAGCACGGGAACACCCACCCCGATGCCACCACAAACCAGGATGGAAACTATCGCTGCGATCTTGAGCGGAAGGGCCTTCTTCTTGTCGCGGCCTCCGTCGTCGGTGGAGCAGTCACCTTCGCCATCGTCATGAACAAGGAGAGGAAGGAGTAGAAGAAGAACCAGAAGGAAGAACAGCCAAGCGCCTCTCATCTTCCAAACCAATGCTTCCGGATCGTGAGGGAGGAGGAGATGCCTTCACACAAAGAAGAAGGCGAGGTGAGGAAGGCTTCTGAGTCTCCTTGATTTCCTTTTCGACTCCGAGAGAGAGAGAGAGCAGGGAGCGGCATCAAAAACACGACGTTCACAACCACGACAATGTTGGTTTGGATAACCCACGACGAGAGGCCAAGACGAAGGAACTTCATGCATCGACTCATTTCAGCTACATTTTTAACATCCAGGATGATAAGGGTAAAAATGGTGATGTGACACACCATGATGTCAGCCGACGCCTCATGCCTCGATCGGCGCAACTGCACTCGGTTAACTGAGCCGGAACACTGGTCGAGGAGCATTAACACCTAACTCAGGCTTGGTTCTTCACACCACGCCAACCCCATATCAAACGCTATCAGCCTACCTCATGCAGCAGCCACATCAGGTAACATCAAACTCATCTATAAATACCCCAGAGTTCTATACGAATGAGGATGACGAACTCACACACAACACTTGTATGGAGGCATCTCTTCCTCCAAAACCCTCTGCACATCGCTAACTTGATCGTCGGAGGGGTCGGGCCAAGCTCCCGGCCCAACCTGTGTGCAGGTGCGAGACGGTGTTGCATCTTCCCGGCGCTGCGGCGGAGCTTTCTCCCGACCCGAACCACCGTGCTCGACCGCCGGGAGACCCCGAGGGACGCCGCCCGAGATCCCCGACATCCGAATCCCCGAACCGAGCCGCGTCGACCTCGAGGCCACGGCTTAAAAAGTTGTTTCCCACAACAGATTGGCGCTAGAAGGAGGGCTCGAATGCCGAGGGATCCTCAAACTGATCCCGATGAACTCCCTGCCGAGGGATCGTTCTTAGCAGGGGCGCAGACCGTGCGTGACGGGCCGCGGGCTGACGACCTCCCAGCGACCTCGGAACGCTACTAGCGTTCATTCGACAACCCGGATCTGCTTTCGCCCGAGGGCGCTCCGAGCATCCCCTCGCCGGTGTCATCCGAGGCCTTTCACGACCTCGCTCGTCAAGTCCGAGCTCTGACGGATATGGTGCAAACCATCATCCCTCTCATCTCCCAACCGACACCCCCGCTTATGACTCAACCGCTACGACAACAAGAGACGCCCGCCTGGGCCCACATGACGCTTCCGGAGCCTCCCACTTCGCCTCGAGTCCGACCGACCCCACTCGGGGATCCAGTGATGGCAGACCTGAGCGACCCCCCGGAGCCCGAAGTATTATCTCTGGAGTCAATGGACTCCCTGAGAGCCCAGCTATGCTTTCTTAGTCAGCGGCTCGACAAACTAGAGAAGGAGTTTCGCAACTCAGAGGGAGAGCTCGGGATGGACACATACCGAGGATCTCCGTTCGCACCAGAGATACGAGATCACGCGGTTCCCCCGAACTTCCAGCTCCCTTCTTTAGACGCATACGATGGCTCCACTGACCCAGCGGACCATGTTGCCACTTTCCGTGCCCAATTGGCACTGTACGAAACGTCTGACACTTTAATATGCAGGGCGTTTCCCACGACCCTGAGGGGTCCGACCCGCACTTGGTACAACGGCATGAAGATCGGCAAGATCACCTCATTCGGCCAACTCGCCAAGGACTTCGAGCTCCACTTCGTAGCCCATGCCCGACCAAAGCCCTCCGCGGCACTGCTCCTCGGATTCAAACAAAGAGAGGACAAGCCCCTCTCATATTTCGTGGATCACTTTGCCACGTAAATCCGGAGCTTACCGGACACTCACCCCTCTCTGTTAGTGCAGGCGTTCATGGTAGGCTTGCGACCTTCCAGATTATGCTGGTCCCTCGTAGAGCGACCCCCCACTACAGTACCAGATATGCTCCAGCGAGCTAACTGGTACATCGCGGCGGAAGCTTGGGTGATCGCAAGGAAGAGGATTGACTCTGGGCAACGGGCCCCGTAGCAGCGGTCAAGCATCCACTGTTGCTATCCGGTGTAATCCTCATGCAAGGAATCTAGCCCCTGCCTCAGTCTCTTCCAAGCGAAGGCTCCATGTTTACCTGATCGCCTCTTGGCTCACAGTTAGCTTCGGCCTAACCCCCCTCTTTTTTGCATTCGCGCGGCTCGGTCTTAGACCTCCATGTCCACTTCAGCGCGGCTTGCGCGCTTGAGCGATGCCCCTTGGTCGCAGCTTACCTGCGTCGAGCACCTCGGCCACACACTGCCGAGATCCACCTCGGCGCGGCCTGTCCGCCTGTGTTGTGCTACTCGGCCGCATGATGCCCGAGACCACGTCTGCGCGTCCTGTCCGCTTGCATCATGCTACTCGGCCGCATGGCCCTTGCGACCACGCCTGCGCGGTCTGCTCGCCTACGTAGTGCTCCTCGGCATCATGATGCCCGAGACCACACCTGCGCGGCCTGCCCGCCTGCGTCGTGCTCCTCGCTCCCATCATTCCCGAGACACACCTGCGCGACCAGCCCGCCTGCGTCGTGCTCCTTGGCTCCGTGTTCCCAAGACACACCAGCGCGGCCAGCCCGCCTGCTACGTGCCCCTCGGCTCCATACTCCCCGAGACACGCCTGCGCGGCCAGCCTGCCTGCGCCGAGCACCTCGGCCATATTCACTGCCGAGTCCATCTCAGGGCGGCTTGCCCACCTGGGTCACGTCCCTCGGCCGCAAGCTGCCTGCGCCGAGCTTCTCGGCCATACGCTGCCGAGTTCACCTCAGCGCGGACTGCCCGCCTGAGCGGTGTCCCTTGGCCACACCGTCGAGATGCACCTCAGCGCGGTCTGGCCGCCTGAATCGAGTCCCCCGACTTTTTGCCATATCCCTCGGCCATAGACGACCGAGCCCATCTCAGCGCGGCCTGCCCGCTTGAGCGGCGTCCGCGCAGCCACAATCTGCCTGCGCCGAACACCTCGACCGCATGGTGCCCAAGACCACGCTTTCGCGGCCTGCCCGCCTGCGTCGTGCTCCTCGGCTCCATGTTCCCGGGACACACCTGCGCAACCTACCCGCCTGCGTCGTGCTCCCCGGTCCATGCCTCCCGAGACACACCTGCGCGGCCTGCCCACCTGAGTCGTGCTCCTCGGCTCCATGTTCCAGGGACACACCTGCGCCACCTGCCCGCCTGCGTCGTGCTCCTCCGACCTTCGGCCCTGCGCCCTCCCAAGACACACCTGCGCGGCCTGCCCGCCTGCGTCATGCTCCCCGGTCCATGCCTCCCGAGACACACCTGCGCGGCCAGCCCGCTTGCGTCGTGCTCCTCGGCTCCATGTTCCCAGGCACCTGCGCGGCCTGCCCGCCTGCGTCGTGCTCCTCGGTCCATGCCTCCCGAGACACACCTGCGCGGCCAGCCCGCCTATGTCGTGCTCCTCGACTCCTCAGCTCCTCGGCTCCATGTTCCCCGAGACCGCGTCTGCGCGGCCCACCCGCCTGAAGACAGAAGCCATGCATCGGTCTCCCCTTGTACAACAGCCGATGCATAGCTCCTTTCGGGGGGGGAATATGATAAGGGTAAAAATGGTGATGTGACACACCATGACGTCAACCGACGCCTCATGCCTCGATCGGCGCAACTGCACTCGGTTAACCGAGCCGGAACATTGGTCGAGGCGCATTAACACCTAACTCAGGCTTGGTTCTTCACGCCACACCAACCCCATGTCAGACGCTATCAGCCTGCCTCCTGCAGGCAGCCACATCAGGTAACATCAAACTCATCTATAAATACCCCAGAGTTCTATACGAATGAGGAGGACGAACTCACACACAACACTTGTATGAAGGCATCTCTTCCTCCAAAACCCTCTTCACATCGCTAACTTGATCGTCGGAGGGGTCGAGCCGAGCTCCCGGCCCGACCTGTGTGTAGGTGCGAGACGGTGCCACCTCTTCCCAGCGCTGCGGCGGAGCTTCCTCCCGACCCGAACCATCATGCTCGGCCGCCGGGAGGACCCGAGGGACGCCGCCCGAGATCCCCGACATCCGGATCCCTGAACCGAGCCGCGTCGGCCTTGAGGCCCGAGCTTAAAAAGTTGTTTACCACAACAGAGCATATTCCCATCAGGGTTACGGATAACGGAACAAAATAGAGGACAAACAGGAGATCGTAAGGATGGTCGGTCAAAATCATAATAGCAAGTGTCTATAGTGGGGTGTCGATTGAGACCACCGCTGCACGATGCCATCGTGTGGACATGTAGCAACATTGGGAATGAACCTACCCCAATTCTATTCAGTGGGCCTCCCTCCATTTCTTACTGATATAATAAACTAAAAGACAGTACGTAACCATACCCTACAGTACCAAATCCATGAGAAAACTAATTGAAATATGTAAATTACTTGGTGAACTAAGTTCGGCTTTCATTTGAAAATTCAAGCAGTATAAAGTTGACCATAAAAGTACTTGCACATCATCAAAATGCCAGCCAAAGAAAAAACTTGACAGTTAATGTTCTTCAAATCCAAGAACACCATCTCTCTAATATCCTTCCTAACTCACGTTGGAATGATGTGAAACATACAGATTTGTCAAACTCTTGTATGTCTGATACCTACGCTAAAAGCTAAAGTTGGCTGCAGTTGATGGAATCACAAATGGCCCAACAAATACGAAGCTTATGTCAATTAATACCTGTGGAAACACCCTTACCTACAACTCCAACAGAAGAGTTCGCTCCAGTTGAATAGGCAAAACGTCTAACCACAAATGGGATCAATTAATACATATGAGAACATGCCCTAGTGGACACTAAAAAGTAACAGTATCAAGAGAATTGGTTGAAAGGTAGTAAGTGAGCTTTTGATGAAGTTAATCGAAGAAGAACGCATGTGAAACACAAACCCTAACATACACTGAAAAAGAAGCATTGAGATAGTTGACTTGGGTTAATAGACATACTTTTTAACCACAAATTGCGTTAATAAGATGACTAACAATTAATACCTGTGCAAACATGCGCTACACGTACACTCAACAAAGAAGCACCAAAAGAAAAGGCTGCTTGATGGTTTTCTTATAAGGTGCTTTTCCGTTGCAAGGGCAACGAAATAATTAGCAGCAGAGACACCAACAACATCTAGCAACTAGTTGAGGTCAACCAACCTAATAAGAAGTTGAGGTCAATTAACATCTTAATAAAGCTTCCCTAGCAGGAGATTCAACCAACCTAAGAATCTTGATGCACAGAGCACTTGTGACTGAACATATGAATACTTACCGAAGACTTTTACATGACAGATGTTAGAGAAATGCAAATGCCTTAGGAAGATGTTCTTAGGCCATAAAACACCTTCAGCTTACTAAACAAGAAAAATCCAAACCGTAAGCAGGTTTTCTTGTGGTGCCTCTTGTGCTGCCTGTGGTACATCTGACTTCAAAGCCCAGGCCCTTATTTATAGTTTCAAGACGAGACAACAAGTCTAATTTTCCCGATGTGGGACTATGGGACTTGCCAAACTAACAAATCTCCACCTTGGCATGTCCCAACAAAACTTGCTCCACCTTCTTCACAAAAGCCCAACAGGAAATCACCAACAATGAATACCAACCAAGTCCAAGCACTGCTTGAACTTGTAAACCGGAAGAGGCTTCGTAAACATATCAGCTGGATTGTCCTTCGTATGAATTTTCTGAACAAGGACTTTTCCCTCAGTAATGGTATCCCATTTGCATCCAACAATTTTCTTACCCGAAGGCGGCTTCACAAGATCCCAAGTTATATTCTGATGAAGAGATTCTATTTCTTCATTCTTCGCAATCAACCACTTAACGAAATTATCATAAGAAACTGCATTTGAGTAGGTAGTAGGCTCACCAACTTCACTTGTTTCTTCTGCAACAGACAAAGCATATGCAACCAAATTTGCATATCTTTGTGGTGGTCGAATATCTCTCCGTGGTCTATCCTTGGCTATGGAATATTGCTCTTCCTCTGGATCATCTGCGTCAATAGACTCGGGACCACCTACTGGCATTCTTTGAGTAGAAGAGTTCGACTTAAAAGAATCTGAACTACCAATCTCAAGCTCCACCTGCTTCTGCGCACTATCATTTGTACAACTAGTAGAATCCTCTTTAGAAGATAACATAGATAATTCATCAAAAGTAACATCTCTACTGATTACAAATTTTGGGGATTTGGGATCAGGACACCATAATCTGTATCCTTTCACCCCAGAAGCATACCCAAGGAAAATGCATTTTTTAGCCCGAGGCTCTAATTTTCCTTCATTTACATGCATGTATGCTGGACACCCAAAAAATTTTAAATCAGAATAATCAGTAGGAGTACCTGACCAAACTTCCTCCGGAGTTTTAAAGTTAAGTGTTGCAGAAGGAGCGCGGTTGACAACGTAACAGGCCATATTAATCGCCTTTGCCCAAAAGTCCTTTGTCAACCCTGCATTTGAGATCATACACCTCGCTCTCTCCAAGAGTGTTCTGTTCATACGTTCAGCCACACCATTTTGCTGAGGCGTCATCCTAACAGTGCGATGCCGAACGATTCCTTCATTTTTGCAGAATTCTTCAAAATCACCTTCACAAAATTCCATGTCATTATCTGTTCGAAGCTGCTTAATCTGTTTACCTGTTTGCTTCTCAATCAAAACCTTCCATTGTTTAAAGGTTAGAAAAACATCATTTTTATGCTTCAGAAAATAAACCCAAACTTTCCTGGAATAATCATCAATGAAAGTCAACATATACCTAGCACCACCCTTAGACTGAACATGAGCTGGACCCCAAAGGTCTGAATGAATATAGTCAAGAGTACCTTTCGTTTTGTGAACTGCCGGAGAAGTGAAGCTGACTCTTTTCTGCTTTCCAAAAATGCAGTGTTCACAAAAATCAAGTGGCCCAGTACTCTGTCCGCAAAGTAGACCCCTTTTGCTCAATATGCTCAAATCTTTTTTCGCTCATATGATCCAAACGCATATGCCATAATTTGGTGATGTCAGAATCAGACAATGATGATGACGAAACTGCAACCGAACCTGTGACAGTAGTTCCCTACAGAATATACAAGCTACCAGACCTACAAGCTTTCATAACAATAAGAGCACTTCTAGAAACTTTCATAACTCTACCTTCAGCTGTGTATTTACACCCAAGGGCCTCTAGGGTGCCTAAAGAGATGAGATTCTTTTTTAAATCAGGAACATGTCTAACATTAGTGAGCGTCCTTACAATACCATCATGCATTTTAATTCGGATTGTTCCTCTACCAACAACATCACATGTGGCATTATTGCCCATCAAAACAATTCCATCATTACAAGATTCATATGTGGAAAACAAATCCCTATTGGGACACATGTGATAAGAACAACCTGAATCTAAAATCCATTCATTTTTAGATATCGTCCTGTCATCAATAGCAGAAAAAATATTTCCAACAATCTCATCAGTTGCTACACTAACTTCAGCGGATTCAGTAGTTTTTTCAACAAATATTTCCTTTTGGTTTAATTTATTTTTCAATTTAAAGCAATCAGATTTAATGTGCCTCATTTTATGACAATGTCTGCATTCCAAATTTCTATGTCTGGATTTAGATCTAGATTTAGATCTACTACTGTCAAATTCTCTTTTATCCATTCTCCCCATAACAATCAGACCCTCAGCCTGATTCGCCTGATTCTCTCTACTTTCCCCAGTGATATTCTTGTCTATCTGCTCATTAGACAAGAACACAAAAGTAACAAAGCCTTAAAATTTGGTTTCGTTTTCTTTTATCTTTTTTTTTATTTAATTTATAGTAGAATATGCCCATACTCTTTTTGTCTTCCTCTATTGATTCCTTTGATAGATCTCGGGACCTATACCTATATATATATAAATTCTAAGAAAGCCAGGAATTAGAAGAGTTGGTCTTCAATTATTTTGAATTGATCGAAATCCACACAAGTAAATGTAGCCAAAAAAATAATAGAATTGGACTGTTACAGCGGGGGGGGGGGGAAAGAAACGTCTCTACTCGGCCACAAAGTTTATTTTGTACACTGCGGGGGGCTCCATTTTTCTCTTAATAGGAGTTCTAGGTATGGGTTTATATGGCCCTAATGAACCCTTACAAATGCCTTAGGAAGATGTTCCTAGATTTAGATCTACTACTGTCAAATTCTCTTTTATCCATTCTCCCCCTAACAACCAGACCCTCAGCCTGATTCTCTCTACTTTCCCCAGTGATATTCTTGTCTATCTGCTCATTAGATTTCAGTGCAGAATTAATTTCTTGATACGAAACTGTTTCTTTTCCATAAATCAAAGTATCACGAAAATGCTTAAAAGATTGGGGAAGAGAACACAAAAGTAACAAAGCCTTATCCTCATCTACGGAAGAAAGAGCAAATTACTACTATAAAAGAGGGACACTTACAAATGCCTTAGGAAGATGTTCCTAGGCCATAAAACACCTTCAGCTTACTAAATAAGAAAAACCCAAACCGTAAGCAGGTTTTCTTGTAGTGCCTCTTGTGCTGCCTGTGGTACATCTGACTTTAAAGCTCAGGTCCTTATTTATAGTTCCAAGACGAGACAACAAGTCTAATTTTCCCGATGTGGGACTATGGGACTTGCCAAACTAACAAAAGATAATATGAAATTATTTCCCTAAAATTTCATGCTACCCTAGTGTTCCCAAGCAAAGTCACTTGTTTTAGTCGTAATAAAAATATCCTTAATAAGTAATTCTTGTAAT
Source organism: Musa acuminata AAA Group (assembly GCF_036884655.1). Lineage (NCBI taxonomy): Eukaryota > Viridiplantae > Streptophyta > Magnoliopsida > Zingiberales > Musaceae > Musa > Musa acuminata. Next base: position 10,370,984 of record NC_088331.1, on the reverse strand, counting down.
TTATCCGGTCATGCTAAATTTAAAAGGAAAAAAGAAGTTCAACATGCTAACATTCATGTAACTAAACGAAACCACATTTTACAGAGCAATTGTGTTTAAGATTATAGAATAAGATGGCATATAATTAGAGGAGATAGTAGGAATGAAGTAGCAATGACATAATTACATAACATAGTAGGAATTTTGCAGTAGTTAATGGATTGTACCAAGGTTTTTAATTTCAAATAATACTGTATGTACCGGATAATACGTACTGATTCGTCAGCAGATCGATACGCGGACCGTCCACTACCATCGATTGGAGTTATTTCTGTCCCATTACCACCCGCTACCATATGGTATTAGCCGAGGGAGAAGAAGAGAACCTGGAGTTCCGATGCCGCTCTCCCTCCTCGTCTAGGTGACAAGGCCTCGGCGTCATCGACGACTTCTCCTTATCCGTGCAGCGAGAAAATTCCTCGATGATGTCACGGGGAGAAGAAACCGAGCATCGTCGAGGTGACATTTCTTCTCCCCACGTAGGCATAAGAAACCAGGCAACGATGTCGCCTCGTCACCCTTTTTTGGGCGAGGAGAAGGAAATGGTTTCTTCTCCCCACCTCTTCGGACGGGCAGAAATGAGGCGAGTTCGAGCAATCATGTTCCATGAGCCCTCCCAGCCAAACCCAGCTGCCGGTGCAACACGTCGCGGCGCCCGCGCGTGGCCACTGTGTGGTCGGTGGTGCGGCGTTTCGACCGGCTGCAGGCCTACAAGTAATTCGTAAAGAGCTGCCACGTGATCGACGACGACGTCGGTACCTTACGGGAGGTCCGTCGCGTATCGGGCCCGCCGGGGGTGACCAACTGCAAGCACGTCGAGATCCTCGACGAGCAGTGCCACGTGCTCAGATTCTTGGTGGTGCTCCAATCGATTGCGTCGGGAGTCTCTGTTCCCACTCTGAATTGGCTCTCTCCTATTCCTCTCAGGTGGCAAACATGGTGCACGTAATGCATGTGATCGATAATACGACAAAAGTCACACGTCCGTGCAGAGGCATGGGTGAAGTCATCGAGTTACGGAAACTAATATGTATTCTTGGTAATTAACTAAGCACAACCATTGGCAAACCAGAACTATTACATGACATTTAAGCCCACTTGGCAAGGAGAGCCATCAAGCCTGAGCCTGCGAGCAGAGAAACATTCAACGCAAACTGTAGCTTCGGTTTGCTCTGTACCCTCGGGTGCATGAAATCTGCAGCCAGCAGGTCAACCAATGCCATGTATATCAAGATCCCCGCGGCGACAGAGTCCAGAAGTCCTTGAACGATCAATGCAGTAGGGCTGTTCTCGTTGTACACGGATGATATCCCAGTGCCGATGGCGATCCCAACCGGAGTCGTGAGCGAAAAGAAGAGCCCCATTGTCACCATTGCCTTGAACTCGAACCTTGCCTGCAACGAGAAGGAACTCCAGAAGAGGAATATTTCCAATGAGGAAGAAGAAGAAGCAGCTATTCATGCAGCAAAATAAGCGTACCTGAACGATACAGCCTCCGAGACCCATGCCTTCGAAGAACTGATGGAAACTGAGAGCAACTACCAGCGGTCGTATGGTGGATGGAGACTCCGATGCCCCCAAAGAGATCCCGATGATCACAGAATGCACCACGATCCCGAGCTCCAAAACCTAGCTCGCGGTTCTCGTTAATTCGCGGTACATCGACAAGGTTTGTGAAGGCACAAGGTGAAGCATCGGTTCCTTACCTGAGAAACAACACGATGCCGGATGAGCTGGGCCGAAGAATCCTCCGGCTGCATCACAGCGGCACCATGGGTGTGACCGTGAGTTGCCTCCACATCGCCATTCGTGGCTTCGCTCAATGAAGTCGGCCGCAATCTGTCACCGTTTAATCGGCTGAAGTATCCGGTGGCGAGGGTGTCCACCATCAGCGTCCCGATAGCGCCGACCATCGCGCAGAACCCGGCGAACGGAAAGTCCTGCCAAGGACTCGCGGCCAGACATGAGGAGGTCAGGGTCTCGAACGCATCCGGCAATATGTGGATGAAGCCGGTGGCCAGAATGACTCCGGCGGCAAAAGCTTTGATGACGAAGAAGATGTCCTTCTCCGGACGAAGCGACTGTATCCACATGCCAAGCACGGGAACACCCACCCCGATGCCACCACAAACCAGGATGGAAACTATCGCTGCGATCTTGAGCGGAAGGGCCTTCTTCTTGTCGCGGCCTTCGTCGTCGGCGGAGCAGTCACCTTCGCCATCGCCATGAACAAGGAGAGGAACGAGTAGAAGAAGAACCAGAAAGAAGAACCGCCAAGCGCCTCTCATCTTCCAAACCAATCCTTCCCGATCGTGAGAGAGGAGGAGATGCCTTCACACAAAGAAGAAGGCGAGGTGAGGAAGGCTTCTGACAATTTACAGAGGTGGAAGGAGAGGGTTTCCTGAGATGAGCACACAAAGCCCGAATCATGGGCTTGACTTGGCATAATTAGAGGAGGAGAAGGATATGTAATCTTCCATGAAAGGAATTCGATCTTAAACTCCATCCAAAAATAAATTCCCTTCTCTCTTTAAATCAACAAAGTGTCGACATAATTCGTCATTTAATTTGTGGGAACAACAACTACTATTTCTTCTACTTGTATTGTTAGACTGAACATCTACCGATTGATCTCTACAATACCTTCAATGGGTTTGACATTCGTTAGAGAAACCTTAATCTCCGACTAAGTACGATTTGAACTCAGGTCGGTGAGACTTGAGCTACGTAGATCGAAGAAATAGTGTCATGCACAGATATGGTGGTAAAAATCAATGGAATGTTGAGAGTTTAACATCTGTGATAGATCCTCTACTTGTATGGGAACTAAAATCGTAGCATGACAAGTAGCTACAGACAGACAATGGTCGACGGTGCAATACTATACAAGTATTTCATGACGAGGTTTTAATTATCAATCAATTACAAGTATTATTATCTTTTTCATTGTTTTATATATTGATACAGGTGTCAAAGAATCAATCACTTATGTATTGAGGATCACTAGTAGACCTTAATGTTATGATCTTAATGGCATCGAGAAGAAGAGTGAATTAGTACGATAGTATTTTTAATCGATTTTAAACCTCGATTGAAAAATCAATATATTTCGAAAACTCGATTGATGTTCCTATTGAAGTGAATTCTTTAATGTGTTTTAAAGGTGAGTTGGAAATAAACTAAATGGCTAAATGAAAGGGATAAAAATTCTAAATACTATCCTAATTTGATCATTTTGAGGAGAAGATTAAATCAAATTATCACATTATAGTCGCGTTTCGGGGAGATATTTATTGAAGAAATTTAAGAACAGCGGTAAAACTTCACATCTAATGTACGCTGATGATATCTTCTTAACCTTTAGGACTAATAAAAAATTATGCTAAAATAATTTTTATTTAACATGATGGAAGTCTTAAGAATAAAATAATTAATGTAAAAACAACTTGAAATATTTATTCCTAATGTTTGAGAGAATAATAAAAAACAAAGCTCGAAGTAGAGAGAAGAGAAGGAGAGAGAACCTTAAGGTAATCGCTCGGCAGCACCGGAAGCCTCTCTACAGCATCCTTTTCTTCTTCTTCTTCTTCTTCTTCTTCTTCTTCTTCTAATGTTGTCTCCCTTCTCTCTGTCCGTTCATTAACGAGCGTTACATATATAGGCGATTATAGGTTGCATAAGACACCGACTCTGATAAGGAAAACTTCAACACAATCCTAATCTCATCCAAACATACATACACTCCTCGATTAATTCATATTCTACTTCGTAGTCAGACTTGGACACGAGCTCAGTGCATGCACCTATCGATCATCGGGCTCATTCCAAGTGCGTGGGATCCCAAACAAGGCAACGATTAATGTCCGTATCGATTCCACTGTCTCGTCGCAGAGCACCAAACGATAGAGACTCAGGATGTCACGTGGGATCACGTGGAGCGGCAACGTTGACACCTTTACAGAAGGATAGAAATATCTTCTCCTTTTTCTTTTTATTTTTTTCTTCTTTCTTTTTAGGCATCTTGGAAGGATAACGTTGAGAGGAGCAAGCGGAGTTCAACAATAACGAGTGACTTCGTCTCCAACTACACATGCGATGAGTATTGTGGATCATCGCACTCATGTTAACTACATTAAAAACGACCTAAGAGACATTAGAGGAGATAGCAAGTAGCATCCGTAAAAAGTATCGATGTTAACGACGATGACAGTACTAGCAAAGCAAAGAACAATTTTGATAATGAGAATGAAATAAGAGAACGTAGAGAAGAAAATAAAATAAAATAAAATCAATAATACTATGATGGTAAATAATAAAATAATATTTTATTATTTGCTTTGGTGGAGAAACCATAATTTACGGGTTTACGCATATTTTTTTATTTTTTTTCTAAAATTATGAAAATACCCCTATCTTTGACTGTTTTGTCTTTGACACCCTACATAGGTGATGTGAATCCAATGGACATTTCAGCCCTCTTCCATGGTCACACGGTGCACTCGCAAGTTGTCATGTGGCCGTCCCTGATTAGCCAAAAAAAAACTTATAAGTATCTACTTTTTATAGTTTTTTACAACTTCATTTTGTTGCTTTTTCAACTCTTTTCGAGTTACATCTTTGTTTTTCGTTTGATTTTGTTGGTGTAGGAGTTCTCTTCATTCTCTACTATGTTCATGTAGTCAAATTTATATTTTAATTATATTTGTAAGTAATTTTTTTCATAAAGATCAATTCAAGACAAAGAAAATATGCTTAGGAAAACAATCACACATTTTTGAGTTTTATTTTCTAATTTTTATTTAATTTTATAATATTTCATATGTTTTTATCATATGTTATTATTCTTATTACAATATTAGGAGTGCAACACGAGGATTTCCTAAGGGTTAGTGCTACTACCGTCACACTTGAATTGTAAAATCCATGCTCATGAGTTTATGCATTATTGATCGATCATACATTAATATCTTATTTATTCACAAGAGATCGGGATTCTTTGTAGAAGGTTGCCAAATCAAATACAAACAGCCAAAGCAAAGTTAATAGTAGCTCAAGAAATTACGTATTCAATATTTAATTTTCATGACAAAAATCCATATATTATCGTAAAGTTGGATCTTAAGGAAGTTTATGAGAAGTTTTCATGGATCGCTATGCCTAAAAAGATGATAGACCTATTGCATTTTTCCTACGAAATGATCAATCGGATCAAAACATGTACTGCTTCCCCACTATTTGCTTGTTGCATTAATGGTAAATAATCTGATCATCTTAAAATTCAATATGGAATTAAACAAGACTCGGTATCTTTCTTACATGCTTAAGGAAGCCACGAGTACAATAAAATTAGGTGTTTTTAAGTTTAAGAACAGTGATAAAGCTTCACATCCAATCCAATGTATGTCGAGAGTATCCTCTTAGTCTTTAAGACTAATAAAAAATCATGTTAAACTATTATAAAATTTTTAATATTTATGAAAGTCTTACGAATAAAAAAATTAATGTAAAGAAAAATTAAAACATTTTTCCCGAAGATTTGAGAGAAAAATCGAAAACAAAGTTTGGATTGGAGAAGAGAAGGGGAGAAGAACCTTACTGTAATTGCTCTGCAGCACTTGAAGCCTCTCTACATCATCCTTTTCTTCTTCTAATGTTCTCTCTCTTCTGTCTGCCTACAATATATATATATATATATATATATATAATCCGAATCTCATCCAAGATACACTGCGATCGGCGGGCTCATTCCAAGTGCGTGGGATCGCAAACAAGGCAACGATTAATGTCGTTATCGATTCCGCTTTCTCATCGGAGCACCAAACAAATACAATTTTAGGATATGACGTGGGATCACGTGGAGTGGCATCGTTGGCGTGACTTGGTGAACCCTCAAACTGTCTTTGTTTCCTATCCGGTCCTTCCCACTTTGCGTAGGTCTGTTGGAGCATTAAATGGAGAAAATGGTGAAGGAGATTGCTATTTAAAATATCTTTTTAATTATTTATAATTTTATTTTTAAAATTATAAAATTTTTAAACTATCCTTTTATAAAAAGGATATAAATATCTCTGTAAGTTATTTTTTTCTTCTTCTTATGCATCTTCTTTTTCCTCGTTGGAGGGCAACATCGAGGGGGAGGCAAGTGAAGTCTAACTATATTGAGTGATATCGTATTTAACTATATTTATAACAAGCACTGATGGGTCGTCGTATGAGCGTCAATTACGTGAAAAGTGAGCGAAGAGACATTAGAGAGGATAACGAGTAAATACCACAATGAACAAAGTCAACAACTATGATATCGATGTTGACAAAGAACAGCTTTGACAACGAGGATGAAATAAGAGATTATGAAAAATAAAAAATAAAATCAATAATATTAGGAAGATAAATAATAAAAAAAATAATATATATTTTTTAAAAATTATTATTTATGGGTTTATTATCATTTTTACTTTTTTTTCTTTGTAAAATTATGAAAATACCCCTAACATTTATTGTTTTGCCTTTGAGAGGAACGCCCTACGCGTTACCCTTTCACCACGCACAAGTGATGCATGTGCGTTGAGTCCAATGGATGCTTCAGCTCTCTTCCACCGTTGCTCTCGTATGCGTGACGATTCCTGATTGGCTAGAAAACCTATAAATATATCATTTTTCATAATTTTTCCCAATAATATTGCTTTCTCGACTATTTTCAAGTTACATCTTCCCTTCTTTGTTTGATTTTTACTGGTCCTTCTCTTGATTCTCTGACATAATCTATATTTCGATATCGTAAGTAATTTTTCTTACAAAAGCCAGCACGAGGTATAGAGAATATAATTAGGACAGTGATCACACACCTCCAAGTTTTTATTTTCTAGCTTTAATTTTCATTTTATAATATTTCACATGTTTTCTATATCATATATTATTATTCTACGAGGAGGACTTCACGAGGGTGCTACTCTCGCTCAAGCTTAACTTTGGAGTTTTGATGGAATCCAGTGCATCGGTCTTACTATCATCACACTCATGAGTCTATACATTAATGATCGTATACTAGTATCTTATTTGTTTATGATATAAAGCCGCTAAATCAAATATAGATAGCCGAAACGAAGGTAACATTGTTTTGCTTGGGTTATGCTTTTAGATGTTCTCACTCACCGATTCATCTCTGGCTTCATGAGCTATTGTGTTTAAAGCATGACCCATGCATTGTTACCGATTGAAGAATCCCGATCAAAATATATAGTAAAATTTTGTTATCGATTTCTTATTTATAATTTGGATATTTTTTTTGAGAATCAATCTATTAGGAGTAGGTCTATAGTTATGATTCATTCACATTAACATCTAATTGAATAAACTATGATTACAAATAAATTATTGAATAAACTATATAAATCATATGTAAGAACACCATAAGCATATTGAGTTTTTGAGAACCATTCGATCAATCCTCTTTTTCCTTAATGATAAGTAAAGTAAATCCATAATATCGTCGTATAGATTATGCCAAATAGAAGGTCAATCTTATTCATTGGCTCTATCCTCCTTTACTACTTGACACCAAAGATTATGCCAATAGAAGGAATAAAATCGAAAGGGACTTTTTATGTGAGCAAAGCCAGCCAATAAATAAAAAAGAGCAAACTAGGGTTAATCATAGAAGAACCATATTGAAGCTAATCATTAAAATGCCTTGCCTAGTGGTGTGAAAACCATAATAAATGCACCATGGATGCATTCAAACTGTTGGCTAAACATCATTTCTCCTTGATGCTTTGGTATAAACCCATTGTGTAGTGTGGATATACATGGATAGCATAAGAGTTGTAGTGGCTATCAGTGAGAACATCACAAAGAGTTCCATATCTCAAGCGTAAACCCTCCTTACCTTATGGTGTGGATGTGAGGTAAGGACAAGTGCATATGCGAGGGCTCGTCAGCTTCGATATAGAGATCGAGAGATCTCTTTCTGGGCATTGCAACCCTCTTCCACCATTGCTGTCACATGATAAACTCATAAGCTGTCATATGGCAACTCCTCGTTTACCACAAGACTTATAAATACCCCCTTTTCATATATTTTTATGACAAGTTAATTAGATTGCTTTCTCAACTCTTTTCAGGTAATATCTCTCATTCTTTGTTTGGTTTTACTGTTATCAGAGTGTGTTCTTAATTCTCCAGGATGTTCATACAGAAGAATTTACATCCTGATTATATCTTAGGTGATTTCAAGATAGAGAGAATACATTTAGGATAGGAACACATGCATTTGAGTTTTTTTTTTTTTTTTCTAACTTCTATTTATTTTATAGTATTTTACTTATTTTGTTTAATCAATGGTATAATATTATTATTCTTGTTTTAACATTAAGAGTATAACATGAGAACTTTCCCAAGCATTATTAGCTTTAGAGTTTTGATGAGATCGAGTGTATTAGTACTATT